>NC_089744.1:58699098-58741598 GCF_040412425.1 Macrobrachium rosenbergii
CTTCATGGTTACTTCACTTGCTGTTTTAATACTCTATTCATGAAATGAAGCTGCTTTTCGCCGTACTTCAGAGCGGAGGTAAAAAAATAATAGAGTGCAAAATATAGATAGTGGAGGCAAACAAGATAGGTGGGAGGGTATGAAGTTATTAACAGTGAGCTTAGATATTCAGTTTGCCTCTTCATTTGTTTCTCTTGCACTATGGTGATTTCTTATTAGTGTTATTGTAATTAATATTATTTCACGGGGTTTACCCATAATTTTGCTGTGTAAGGATGAATGCTGAGTTTTATCTGAAGGCATGTCTACTAGGAAAAACAGCTTTATCTATAGAAAAAGAATTTTTCTTTTATTGTAAAAATAAACGAATGAATTGCACGCTTTTATTAATTTTACGATATAAAGGTAGGTAGCCTAAGATGTTGTACTTCAATATATAAAAGGCGGTTTTATCCGTAAGAACATTTACTGAATATCCACAGAACGATAACTGCAAGAATGAGCCGTAGGATTCTTGCAAACCTTCTAGATTAAATAATTGCCGATTGGTTTTCAGTTCTCCTTTGTTTTGGTTGCTCTTTAAATCAAATGTTTGAGATGGTGTGCTTCCGTGGGTATCTTTTGATAGATTTACTTCGGCGCCGATGATCAGTGTCGCCTTGATACCTGGTATGTTTTCATAATCGATCTCTCAATCAGCTTGGCTGTGGAGATTTGTCTTTCTCCTAATTTAATTTCAGTGACTAAAATAGCGTAATATAATTCTGTGAAAAAGTATGAGAGCCAAGAGTGTTATGGGATAAAAGTAAAGCAGTAGATATTTGTTTTTTAAATAAATATTCAGTGAAGAGTACCTAATTACGAATCCTACCTACTGACCTTACGAAAGTCCAGGGTTAGACTTTTTTGTTTTCTTTCCATTCAGTCCGTCACTTACCAAGCCCTAAGCCTTATCGTGACCCTGTGCCCCTGTCACCAGCTTACTTTGTGCCGTTCATAACCAGTCACCAGGCAAGCTTGAGTGACCATATTGTATCAAGTAGGTTGACTTCCTGCCGCCCCCTGCTTCTGTCCACTAGTCTTCTTCTTGCCGCTTTATCTCCAAACGCAGGTAACCTTTGAGAAATTTCAGATTGCGGTGTGTTGTGGAGAATTTAAGAATCGCTCCCTCGGATATGCCGTCACAAGTCTGCTTTAGCACTATGGCATTATCCACAAATTTCTTAATGTCTCAATTGCCCCTGCTTCTGAAAGAAATGATCGCTCGTATTCGTAGATAGTAATGAAAAGTATAAGATGGAATGAATACATTCAAACGTGCTTCTTTTCTAAACATTGCACATTTTGTCCGCTGTTTGTATTGCACTACTGGAATCTTTTCTCCTGTTTATGCTTCTAAGAGAGTTTTGACTTTCACCTAAACCCAGTAAACATTTGAAAAATTTACAGCAATGGAAATATCGAATAATTTTGTTCCAGATCTTTGAACCAATGCAATTCAGCCTTGGAAACAGGTATTGTTCATACATAATGGTATAATTGCAGATTATGTTCACGCACACACAATTGCCTAAGTAAGCGTAATCGTTATCCAGTAATCTCATCGTGTAATTGATATGCCAGTCCATTTTTATGTTCTCAGATCATAAAGATGATTTTACCTCCGTTTGTCTGTCATAAAAAATCCGATGCTTACGTACAGCTTATATTAAGCACAGAATTTGTTGTGTTCTTATCGTTTGGAAATTGTCTAAAGAAATATTTATTTCTGCCTATTTTCCAGATTGTTTCGCTGATCCACTGTGTTTCCTCGCTTTAATACGACTGTTGATAATAATAGCAATGATAATATTTTTTTTTCTTAAAGATAAAATACAGTATCTGCATCGACCCACCCTGTTGCAGTTGGGTGAATACCTAAAGCTTGTTAGTTGCTCTCAAACATTCCGTAAATAACAGATATCTTTGATAATTACATTTATACTTTTTGGTATACTCTAGTTACTAGTTTTTGCTTAGATGGGCGTAAAAAACTACAGAACCCAAGAACTTAAGGAGGACTAGCATTATATTTCGTTATTTTTTTATCTTTACCATGTCTGGAGAGCTGATCTTTCTTATTGATATTATTGTCGTTTTATTTGTGTTTAGAACGCTTGAGGGTTTATCCGTTTATGATGTTACTTCTTAACGCCTTGTTTTTATAGTAGACTCATGTCTGCAACAACAGATGAGTTAGTCCTTGTTTTCAAGCTTTGTTCTTAATTCATGCTTATAAAGTGAAATGGCGAGTAGATAGTTTGGCAGGAAGGGTCCTTAATCCCAGATTTTTATGCTTAGGTTAAGCTGCTTTGCATAATAGAGAGCAGACAGGTAGTGAAGTTAATTTGACGCGTGCAGATTAGGCCTTTGTTGGAATCGCTTCCTTCCTGAAAGACGAAGAAATATGTAAATATGAACACTTCCAAATGTTTGTAGTCCCCCAAAATAAGAAATAAATGAATAAATAAGGAAATAGATAAATACACCTCTCCGAGGAAGACTGACGTTTACGCTGTAGAATTTATTCAGCGATGCATCCTAGACATCTCATTTCACTCAGGCAGAGTGAAGTGAGATGTGATGCTAATTAAGAACAGAGCAGGTGTGAGGGATTTGGCCCTGATGAGGTGGTTTTAAGGCCGTGTAAAATTTGAGAGAATTATGAAAAAGGAGAATGTTGTGGGGGGGGGTGATGGTTGTGGGGAGCGTACGTTAATCCACTATCGAGAGCGACTGGGTATATTTGCGTCTGTGGCGTATAAGTCACTGACTGTTAATACATATACATACACCTCATTCTTTCTAGGAAATGCTATATATATATATATATATATATATATATATATATATACACACACATACACATATGTGCATATGTATATATATATATATATATATATATATATATATATATATATATATATATATATATATATATATATATATAGTATATACAGTATATATAGTTGATCATGGTGAGTGACAGCTAGTGTTGAAAAGGCATGGAGCTAGCAACCTCATCCCAAAACATTGGAGAGAAAGACGTATACACGGTATATAATATGTGTGTGTTAGAGTGTGAATGTGTGTGTGTGTGTGGTACAGAGAAAATGATATGAAATTGATCGAAAGTAAAACTAACTATGAATACATGAAATTGTAGTTAAACTATTTTTTATAAAGACAGGGCACTGATACTCAGCCGAGATACGTTACTGATGAGTAATTTTCAATATAATACATATGATGAAATTTGTTAGCTGACTTACCTCTAATTAAAACTTATGTATCTCTCTCTCTCTCTCTCTCTCTCTCTCTAATTGTGCACCATTAAAGAATAATTGTACCACTGTTGAAGTGGGCGAAACAGTTGCAATTTCTTTCTATGATTGCAATTTAAACATCTGTATCCATGGTTAAAATATCCTTAAGATATAAGCTTTAGACTTGACAGAAATCCACTCTAATCAGAGCAAAATAGGGTGAAATATTAGCAGTTCTTTGTTTATGAATAAAATGTTCAGATTATACTACAGTAAAAACCCGTCCGTTAGTGATGGACCTAATTAATCGAGTAAGTGCTCCTCAATGATGAGCGTAATATGTGGAACTGCATCTCATTATTCGTTAATGATTTAAGGTCTTTCTTAAGTTTATAACGAATTGGAGGTCATTTTCAATATTGCATGTCTTAATGCGATCAACTCTGTTGTCGAATAAGTTCATTTTTTATTTGTTATAACATATTTTCTCTTTTAACTTGTGTTACTGCCTCAATTGATGTTCTTCATATTTTCTAGCCGAAGAGAGTACAGATAAATAAGAGAGATTTCGCTCGTTTCATTAAGGAACACCGAAAATAAATTCTCCATAAAAGTGGCAGTAAATGTATGACTTCGCGGGTTGAAAAAAAATCAGAACATAAGTCAGACACTTTCTCAAAAGATACGAGGAAGAGATATTACCCTCTGGCCATCTGCTGTCGTAAGATTATCGATCAGCTATTCTAAGATAAAACATCTGTGGCCCTTGGCAAGTCTGATAATTGCTTTTAAGATAAGGAGAGAGAGAGAGAGAGAGAGAGAGAGAGAGAGAGAGAGAGAGAGAGAGAGAGAGAGAGAGAGAGAGAGATTTGTGAAAATAATTAATTTGTGTTTACTGTAACAAGTAATTTTACCGATATATAGCATTCTTATTAAATCTGTGCTAACAGTCTTTTTCGACGGAGCACACATACGCAAATTCTTTCATGGAAGAACAATGCCATTCTTTGTTCAACCTCACAAAGAGCAGGAAGTGTCGCGTCTGTCGAAGCAAAAGTTGGCAGGTTTTTCCCACAGAGATAATTAACAATGAACATATCTGAAATTCGTCGAACCATTATGGGTGGATCGTATCTCTGTACAGTTGCTGGTCCAATTAGGGAGGTATAACTTCCTGCGAACTTGAATAATATTTTGCTATATTCTTTTTTGTTATCTTTCTTCTAATTAGAACTTAATTATTTTTGCCAACATCAGAATGGAAGATGAATTCATTATCGGAGTTTTATTTTGCTGTGCGTGGATTTTATCAGTTTAATTTGAGGTTTTGGTGCAAGACCTTTTTATTATTAACATTATATATTTACGTATTTTATTTGTATTCATTATATCATTCTTTCATATGATGAGTTCATATCGACGAAAGGAAGCATACAGGGAAATACTGATGACGAGCTTTCATCTCAATGAAAGCAGGAAAAATGTTTAATTGCTTTTTGCAAATTTTATAGAAAACGTCTCTATTTTAGCAGAAAGTGATATATTTTTATATGTCCAATTTCATTTTCCATTCAAGTTCAGGTAAATAACATTTTCGACGCTATTGCACAATCTGCAATAACGTAAAAGCAAGCAATTTATTAATTTCATACTGCTTATTTCAAAGTAAAAGAGATGCGACCGATAGTGGTTCATTCATTGAAGGCTGTGTAATCAGAATTACAAATACAATTGTTTGAAATATGCGGTACTTTTACAGGCGATTAACAGATAAACGCAAGGATTCCTATGAGAAGGTAATTTCAAGATAATTTTTCTTTTGTCTCTTCTCGTACTTTATTTATTTTTCTGCAAATGTGGTTAAGAATTGTAATGAAAAGTTTAAAATTGCAATATTTCCGGTGTCTTAACTTTATTTTTTCTTCGTTGTACGTGTTAATACATGAAAGTCAATTCTCAGTATTAAATCTTAGATTCGTGCTTTTGTTTTACTCGAATTAAGAGTTTATGTACAGTTTTCTTCACTACGCGATATTTATTATACAAATCTCGCTGTCTTACTACAAATCCTGAAGGTCTATCAGTGAAATGGGTACTTAATTATTAGTCGACAGGTGTCAGTTGGAACTGAGGTTAATCCTCACCCCACTAGGGCCACAGTATCCAGTTTGAAGTTGGCTTTCCCAGTGAGTTTCTATATTTTTTTCGCCTCATTGCGTCTCCTGTATTTCATAAGTAAATCTTATCAGTGTAATAAAATTATTCTTGTGGTGTGCTTTTGATCTGCTCTAAAACCTCTTTCTGTTAAATTTCAGATTTTTTATTATTATTATTATTATTATTATTATTATTATTATTATTATTATTATTATTATTATTAAGGATAAAACTCACTTAGATATATTTAACACTCGGATTTATTAGGATATTTTTAGCCTTTTTATTTTTGAACAGGATTATTCAGTTTGCTTTGATTGTTGTTAGTGTTGCAGACATTTTTCTAGTTATTATTATTATTATTATTATTATTATTATTATTATTATTATTATTATTATTATTATTTAAACATTCATACTGAATTAGTCAAAGAGGCATTTATCTCTACAGTAAAGTCATTTGTACCTTTATAAAACACCAGTCAAAAAATCAGAGAACAAGTGAGGACAGAAATATAAAATATATGACATATATGAAATACACTAAATAAGAAATTCAGAATTTTTTCCTTGCATTATACAACGTGGCTTCTCTTTGAAGTCATTGGCTTATGTGTATTGTACACTGGTGTTGCAATGTGAAGGTCAGCAACGATTTTTTTGAGATAATAAAACCATTAATTCATTGGACTGTACATGCCATTCGTGCATATAAACGTTCTCACTGATTTGTAAAATTATGCAACTTCAAGTTGTTGATACTATTGAAAAAATTATCAAGATTTTTTTTAATATTACTAACTAAAAATTTATATACCTTCTTGTATTCTTTGAAATTACTTCAGAATGCATTATATACGGTTTTGGAGCTATTCTCTTTCTGCATATCTAGGCTTTTTCGTCTTTGGGATGCATATTTTTTAATTAGCAGATCCCAAAACAATCGACTTTTCGCAGTTTTCATTAGATTTTAACTATATTTTGGAAGAAATGTCCGCAGAACATTGTGCAGATTCTGCACGGGAAATTAACCTTCCTCTTTGATCACTGCATTTACGTACATGAGAGTGTTGGAGCTCTTGGAGTAGCACTTAAGTTACTTGTAATGACCGTGTGTTTTACAGCTGGTTGTAGAACCTTTGTCATAAGACGTCAAGAGTGAGTGTTGGCAAGGATATTCTGTAGGGATCCTGAAGTACATGAAAGGAGAGAGAGAGAGAGAGAGAGAGAGAGAGAGAGAGAGAGAGAGAGAGAGAGAGTTGTGCATCTGAAAACAGAGATAAGCAACGCTTGCGTTTATTTTTATCCTCAGCGAATGGGAACAGCAGAAGGAGTTTCAGTTTACACATTTCAAGTTCCAAATATTCGCGATTTGGTTACTTCCTGTCACTCGTCATGTAGACTTTTTTTTTTTTTTAAGACGAAAGCAAATATTTGATGCAGTAGAACTTGGATGCTTTGGAATTGAACTTGTTTAAAATTCAGTGTATATTTCTTGGATTTATTTAAAAGCTTTAGAGCTTAAGGTATGTCCATCTGGTAAAATGAATGAAAAAATCAAAAGTAAAACGTTTGACGTGCTAATACCCCAATCTGTCTTTTGATGGTCAGGAAACTCCTAATGATCCCGGAAATTTTCGATGAAATCATAAGTCAGGGGAGCTCTAAATTCTCGACCTTAGTTCTTCCAGGCTGAGGAGATTTTTACCGCAGATTTAGCTCCAAGGATTTAGCGAATTTTAATCTGAAACGTTGAAAGAAAATCAGTCAGATTTGGGTAATTCAATGGGGGACTCCAGTCTCAGATTTGGAGATAGAAGTGTCATGAGACGAGGATAATTCAAGATGCATTTTAAACAAAATTTAGAAAATCGCCGGTGTATTTGCACGATCTTGCAAGAAATTTGTTCTTAATTTTTTTGTAGCTAAGGCCATTTTTGGTATTTAAATCGATGGGAATTATTTCAGTTTATTACACGTGAAAAAAACTGGTGCAATAAAGCGATATAAGAAAAATGGTTAGGCCATGCTAAGTAGGCCAATCTTTACTAAATGAGAGACTTGCAAATTACTAGAATAAGATTTAAGTTCTGACATTGGTTTGGGGAAAATTGAACTTCGTCGTTAAGGTTCCTAAAAATGCTTATTGAATAAAAGACAAAATAGAGTGAAAACCGAAATAACGAAAGAAAGATGGTTTTATGCTGTGAATTACATTAGATTCAACCGTGACCTGGACCAGCCTTTCAAAGGAGAATTCGCTCTTATACCCGAAGGAATTAAGGTCGGAAACGAATGGAAATTCAGAATTTCAAGGGATAATCACCTTTATGGAAGGTTGTATTAAGAGACTCTTGGATGGTCGAGGAGAAGTAAAGTTAAGGCGAGTCATAACTGATGATGACAGTGGGCGGAGAGAGTGATAAACGGCAGCAAAAGGTAAAGGAGATTTTTTTTTTTATCTTCCTTTCCTGGCGATAAAGAAAGTACTAGTCTTCTCGAAATCACAGGAAAGAAGACGGAGAAAGTGGAATACCAGACGATATGAAGGGAATGTGCTCATAGCCAGCTTAAACGCAGAATATTGAAACCGAAGCCGTTGCGAGATGGGAGAAGATAAGGAGACGAAATGTGACGCAGAAGCAGCAACACACACACACACAGAGAGAGAGAGAGAGAGAGAGAGAGAGAGAGAGAGAGAGAGAGAGAGAGAGAGAGAGAGAGAATGTCAGATTCCCCTAAGTGAAGATCTGAAAGATGCTTTCATCACCTCCCTGGTGCGTTCTCACTAAAATATCTTGAATTCAATTACGCTGGCTAATTTTATAGCCCTCTAATGAAGAAGAAGCATTGAATTTTTCCCGCCGTCTTAAAAGAGAGCCTGGGAGACTTGCAAAGAAGAGAGCATAAAGTGTTTTAATGTTTTGGGGATGAATGGGGGTTATAGCTGAAGCACCTCACTTCGTCGCAGTGAACAAGCCCGCACAATTCCCGCCTAATTTATGTGTATTTTTCCACTTCATTAATGTCGGAGGGAATTTGAAGCTGCGATTTTAGAGGGATCAGACCCGGATGCTTGGAAATGAGTAAATGCAAAGGCTAGACATTATGATCCTCATGGCTTTGTTTCAAATGACGTTTCGTCGGGAAATGTGGATCACTGGGAGACACCACTGCAACTTAGTGATGTGTACACTTCCATTCGTAGCGTCGATTTTCTGGCTCTTCTTTCGCTTTCTTTTCTCTGAGAATCATCTGAATCTCTCTCTCTCTCTCTCTCTCTCTCTCTCTCTCTCTCTCTCTCTCTCTCTCTCTCTCTCTCTCTCTCAATATTGGTTAACTTTCTTTCGGTTTTTCTACCGTTCATTTTGCTGAGGATTTGTAGGAGTTGCATCTGCAGCTATTTGTTTTATCAACAATGGAAGAGGGGTATTTTATTTTTATTTACCTAACAAGTAACGGGACTGAAACTTAAAGTTCGTTGTTTTACGTATAACGACGGCCGTCGTTTATCTTTTTTGGTGGGTGAATTATTTCATGCTTCCAATTTCTACTAGTAGGTGCCAATTACTGGAATGTAATAAAATCAGAAGACCAGAATACCGTCATTTATACTAGAACTTTTTTTTTCACATTTATGTGCATGTACCTGGACGGCTGGTTGTATAAGTGATTTTGTTGAAACGCAAATGATGATTGTGAATGTATCTCCCATACCTTCATGGATATGGATGCCCTTTTTTTTATGTCTTTCAGTTGACATTTTCCCAAACACTTCACTAAATAAAAATAAAAGGGAAGCGAAATAGATTAATCTTCAATTCTTGTTGGTATTTTAATCATATAATTTATCAATCTTTATCTCCATCGTAAAGTTGTTTTTATTTCTTTTCTGCATACAAAATAATCCTTAAACTGATGGTCAAGGTGTAGGTTAACACCTTCCAGTCCACAGCTTCTCATAAATCATTCCAACTCTAAAAAGTGGATTTCTCTTTCCACTTCTGTTATCCATATCTATATCATTCCGGTGTCCATATCTGTATCATTCCGGTCAGGCTTGACAGGATTTTGAAATGGTATAATGGCAAATAATTCATTGCAAGGAATATGAGACAAACGTTCTCTTTGTCTTTAATACTAAGGTGTCCTTTTTTTATGTGAACTCCATTTTCTCATCTGTTTTCATTTTCATTTTTTTTTATTCTCCCTCTTACTTTTAAGCCGCTAACAACCTTTTCATCATCACCATCATCATCATTTACTCTCTTCTCTTCCGCGAGCCAAGGGAACCGCAACCGTCTTCTCCACTACTAAGGGAAAAGCGCACGGATCGTCGTCTGAGAACTCATCTTTTTATATTCTTCGCGGAGAGAGAGAGAGAGAGAGAGAGAGAGAGAGAGAGAGAGAGAGAGAGAGAGAGAGAGAGAGAGAGAGAGAGAGCTGCTGAAAAACACCTTCACTGATTTGATCTCCGAACAGATGCGCTGAATTTGTTTGTCGCAAAGGAGGGAATACCGAGGAGCGACTCCGAAGTTGATTGATGGCCGTCTGGAAAACGGTTAAGAGCTTGGATGTTTACTTCAACAATATTCAGGTCTAATGTTTTTCCCCCATCTGTTTATTTGCTTTCAAATTATTTTTAAATTTTTTTTTATTTAGTCGCTTCGTTATTCATGTTTGTGTATTTCAGTGGATGGTATTTCACTGATTTCCTCTTGCTTGTATTTCATAATGGTGTTAAATTTATGAGTTTTACGAATGTTTACGTAGCTATTGTAATTGTATTTGTTTTATGTTTAAGGTGAAAAAATTTCCTTGACTTCGGGAATAATTTTGTTTCCTCTGGTAGCTGCTAGTATCTGTTTAGTATGTTCATGCTAATCATTTTTTAGTATTTTTACCATATAATCAGCTATTTTCACAAATAATAGAAACAATTTTTAAAAACATTATTCACAGTCGTAAAGATATATAACAAATAAAAATACCGAAAGAGAAAAGTCCTTTTTCATCGCATTTGTTTCCCTTGATTGTGGATATTCTGTTGCCATTCCATTCTCAACTCATCCATCATATTTCTCCTCCGATAAACTTCTTCACCTCTCTGGTATAACTTAAGGGCCGCAAAACAAATGAAGAGCGGGATGGAAGAAGACATCAGCGGATTTCCGCCTTCGCCTTTCGTGTAGGTTTTGGACATCTGTTTTTCGAGTTTATGCTGCATCCTCTTTGCAGTGAATTGTTTCTTGTCCTTTCTTTTATCCTTGATTATATTTATTTCATTTATAGGTGGTGATTGCCATTCGTGTTTTTATTTGTCAGTCTCACTCATTTACCAGACTGCTTAGAACCTCCTCAATCCACCAGTCGTGTGGACCTGCAATATTTTTGCGCATTTAAAGCCCCCGAGAGGGGGTCATTCCATCCATATCTTGGCTCCCCGGTTGCCAGTCTGTCTATCTAGGTTACCGTATTTTAAGCTGTTTCGCATGTAAAGCAAATAGCCTACTGTGGCGTGTAGGTATGGAGAACTAATTGTAATACCGTAACGTATAAATTGTATCGTGGATGGTGAATTGCCTTTCTTCCGAAAGTGGAGTGTTGAGTGTTGCAGCATTTTGCAACTTTTCGGAGAACTACCTCCTTTGAACTCGTTACCTTCCACATGACTCTTAATATCTGTTGCGAGTTTCATCTATTTAATTTTGGGATGAAGTTAACAGCCATATGCCGATGTTCATGCCCCTTGATTGTCACGAAGCTTCGTTGTCAATAGAGTCAGGTTTTCATAGGTGGTCACAAATGCAAGTACTGACCAGACTTCTTATCTTATTGCTTAAGCGAGGGAAGACTAGGAAAATAATGAGCGGGAATGTAATTCTTTTATTCACTGTAGTAAGACTGGAGCTAAAGCTGCCTTTAAATGCCAGTGTCAGCGATGGGAAGTATTTGATTTAAACATGGCACAAATACTTGTGTTGAGAAATCAGGGAAGTCTCGTGCGGTTTTTGCAGTATATTAATGGCGGTGGTACTTGATTCTTGCTCTTATTGGGATTTTACTTTTATCGTTAGCTATTACCTCATCACTAGTTTAAGGTTATTACACGGAAAAATCTTGGTCTGTTTACCTTGACTTCACTTTTCATGATGGGGAATTTGGATCCTGATTTTTGCATGCTGCTGAGATTAAATGTAAATAACAGTGTTGTTTCTAGTTTTCCCTTTGAATTCGGTTAACATGAATAAATTTGCTAATCCTGATTAGATATGGCATTTTCCTTATGCACGAGGAAGAGGTTTGTGTTTTGTCCATACTGAGATTTCCAAGAAGGATTATCCTCTAAATCCACCAGCTTGTCTAGTCTGATTTCCACTTCATATTTAAATATTCTATTTCCATCCTGACCTTGGCATACATTGGGCCTCGAATGATTCATTTTATACTCGAGCATAGATTCAACGCAGGATTTATGTTTTATTCTTTCCAAACTAGGAAATGATTCGTAATATTCTATCTTTCTTTTTCTAGACAGTTATAGTTTTCTCTCCCTGTGGTATATGTTGTGTATATGTGATGCCATTTATTTTGCGGATTTTACATCAGATTGCTTTGCTTTATGATTCATCCGTAAGTTCGAAATATATTGCATCAACACTTTGCTTGAACAAGGCCAGGAAAATTTCATGTCATACAGTTTATGATTATATTACGCTTAATCAGCAAAGGTTGCCATTATTAGTAATCTTTCAAGCTTATAACCTGTCTGTTCGGTTACAATTATGTATACCTTTTTGACATTTTGGTTTCTATCGTACCAATCAGTTGGTTTGGGAACCATATCATGATATTTCTCTCTGCATGCTATTACCTTCGCCTTTTTTGTTTATCCAGTCATCAGGATTTGAATGTTCCTGGCGTATTTGTTTATTAGGCTACTACAGTGATCATTATTGCTTCATTTCCTCAAAGGAGGGTTACCTGAACCCTCCGTCACAACTTTCAGGATCGCCATTCTGAAATGATGGGATTGCATGTCGCAAATGAATTAGTTATTTCTAGCTGATAGCGACAGGATGTTTAGTACACTAAAGTGTTTTTAAATCGGCAGTTTTATCTACAGTCTTCAAAATTTGTCCTTTACAACGCTGACTGGGTTTACAGCCACTGTTTCCATACACATTGCAGTCGGGAACGATCCTTTCTGAACCCTTTAAGTATATTGGCAACATTCTTCATCATGGACCGGCGCCTTTTGTAATTGATTGTAAATCACGTCTGTTAAATGATTTCGCAGTGGATACATCGTTTTCCAATTGCTTTTGTAGTCTACGCTGCAAGGAACTATTGCTGTTTTGTGATGGGACAGAAGTTCCAGAAATGAAGATTGCCTAGTTTTTATTTCGCGCTTTTCTTGTATGTACTTTTTTTCTCTTTTTTCGTGCTTTCTTTTGCGGGTTAATAGTTTTAAAGATATTGGCACCTTGTATTGATGTATCCATTACATTAGCAAAACTAGAAAAGCTGGCTGGCGTCGATTTCAGTGCCGGAGAGCCGTAACAAGAACCTCCATTTACGGAGAACCTAAATTCCGGTTCAACTGCAAATGCGATTTCCGGCAAGAAAAGATAGTGACAAAGGGCCTGACAAAGGATCCATTCCACTGAATATCCCGAAGAGTTGCCGACAAACGCTGCCCGGCGTACAAGTAGGAACAGAAGAAAAGGGGAACATTAAATTTGTCACGGCGATGTAATAGAAATCAGTTGCATTCGCGAGCGACCGTGATCGTAAACATCCCAGCCGACCAATACGGAGCGACCATCAATTGTTGGGGTGCTCTTTGAAACGCAGGATCTCTCTCTCTCTCTCTCTCTCTCTCTCTCTCTCTCTCTCTCTCTCTCTCTCTCTCTCTCTCTCTAGTTATTAAGAAAAAACGGAAGAGAATAAAGATTAGAGATCATGTAGGAGCGAGGGAAAAGTGCCTGCATTCAATACCTGCCTTTTTGAGCAAGAAGGTGAAACAGTTGGAGTTACTTTTGATTCATCAGTGCTTGCACATACAAATATATGTGAGTAAGTACACGCACTGAGATATATATATATATATATATATATATATATATATATATATATATATATATATATATATATATATATATATATATATATATATATATATATATTCGTGGGTGTGTGTGTGTGTGTGTGTGTACATAAGATGAAAGATCCGCAATAATATTTAGAAATTATGGACATGCGCAAAACGGTCATCCACTCTGGACATAATCTGTAAAGAGACCTTTGTACATGTTTTCGAAAAATTTAGTTTTTTATATCTGTATAATTTTTAGGCATCATTGTAGGCCTTTTACCTTTCTTTAACAGGAAGGCACAGTACTTGTTTTGATAATAGATATATACACAAACGCTATTCATGATATAGGTGGTTGTAGTGAGAGTTAGAAAATTTTAATTGCTTGTCTCTTTTTCGAAAGGGACGAATTAGGTCTTCTGGGCACGAGTATTTCAAGAGTTGGGTTTCTGCGCTCTTCTCCACCTACATTCCCTGTATCCTACCCCACCAGTTCCTCCCTCCCAACCGACCGCCAGCGCCCTCCCCCCCTTTTACCCGGTATAGAAGTCGCAAGCAAGGGATGTAAAACCGAATGTTTAGATAGAAGTATTCGCGCTTGTGTACGTGTATCGAATTGTTTGGATGCGCTGGCTGGGGCAGGGGGATCGAAGAGGTGGGGATATTCAGGTGAGAGAGAGAGAAAAGGGGTGGGGGGGGGCGCAGGTTATGGTGTGATTGAAATGCAATAGCTACAGTGCAGTAATGGAGAGCATTTCCGAGAGGCTGGAGTTTGTATGCTATTTGTTATGTATCCTCCAAAGCACCGTTTAGAGGTCTGCGCAGGTAAATTTACGCTTCTCTTTTTCTCCCGACGGGGCTGATGGTCCTCTCCTGCTGATGTTGCTGCTGCTGCCGCCGCCGCTGCTTCCCTTCCACGTCTGCTGCTGCTGGTGGCGCGCTGGTGTTGTGGCTGCCGGTGCACACGGTGCCTGCATATTTCTTTTTATTGTCTTGCCCGTCTTGCTGTCCGTTGCCGCTCGACCTGTTCGCTTTCGTTCCATTGTTTGTTTTCTCTGTTTGGTTTTGATGCGAGTCGGTTTGTCTTTCGGTTTTTACCTTTTTGCAACTTTTTCCCCGAATTGCTTCATTGGAGCGGGTGATTCCTAAAGGCCTTTTGTTTGTGCGTTTTCCGTGTTTGTCTGTATATGTCCATCCTAGAACGCAGGTAGCTTGTAGTAGCGTCCTTTTTTTATTTTCTCGCCGAAATATATATACATATACATATATATACCGTATGTATGTATGTATGTATGTATGTATGTATATATGTATGTATGTTTACATATATGTATATATATATATGTATATATACATATATAAATATATATATATATACATACATATATATGTATAATTTATATATATGCAGGTATTGGTTAAAATTACTTTATGTCCTTTGTGCAACTTCTCATAATCTATTGCGTTTCGTCTAACAAACTTGAAAATTAACGCCTTTTTCAGTATTATTGTATGTAGGAAACATTATAAGGGCCATGTTCTGGAAATGCCTTTATGATTATTCGTAATTTAAATGTTCAGACGCATGCTTTCTAATCGTACTTTTCTTTGCAATGTCGTAATTAATGATCGGAGTAGTTAGCATTGATTTAAAAAGAATTTGGAGTCGCAGAGGTGAAATTCGTAGAGGTTTTAGTAATGTTTCTTTTCAAGTCTGGTTAAGTGTTGTGCCAAATATCCGTTTACAAGCTATATTTTTGGCGTTAGGTGTTTGAACGTCTTAGTAACAAATAGATGCATTTAGAGCAGGGTCCCTTTTTCTCTTGTAACGCTGTGGCTAACGTTGTGGCTAAGACCCTTTGCTGGCTACCCTGAAATAAAACTCGCTCTTTTCGTGTTGTCGTAAAATATCAGTGCATGTCTCTAATTTCTTTTTAATCATATTGTTTATATTTGAACCCCGAGTGATTTACAATAAAACGTCTTATTAAAATTCGGGTTATGGCTATTTTACATTTGAACCAGTGTTGGTCTGGAGCCTAGTAGCTAAACAGTTTTTGAGAGAAGGGCCAAGGCATCGTTATAGTACAGTACCCAAGTTTTAGGTATATCTAGGGTGCTTTAAATGTAGAAATACATCCTGTGGTTCAGATACCCTAATGCAACTTCGTAAGTGGACTTAGTCTCAACGTGTTTTGTAATATTGAGGTTGTACTTTGAGTTAGTTTGATGATTTTTAACAATAAATTGTAATATTTAGAAATAATTTTCCGTAAAATGGCGCCTACAGTGAGTTGGTTATAGTCCGTTTTACAATAATAAATATATTTTTATGTTGTATCTATGGACTTTTAGAATGAATAAGTTTAAGACAAAGTTGGTCATATCTCGTTTGAGAGAAAACGCTAATTTGCATTAAATGCAGGATGTTTTCTAGTAATATGACCTTATAGGTGACGAAATTCAGCTAGTTTACAAGTCAACTTCGTCGTTTGAGTTTGTCTCTATTTACAGTTTTGCAGTAAAAATACGGTTGGTTAATCGAGCTTATGCATTTTGTTGTTAAATTGGTACTGTTGGGTGGAGGTCTATGATTCTTTGTGGTGAAGCGATTTATTGCTCGCTAGGTCCACGGACCTTAGGAAGACTTATTATATGGTCTTTTTGTCCACATTGAGGCTATTTACAAAGCCAATCATTATTTTTATTACCTGAAAATTGTCACGTACGTAATCTTTTTTGTAAGTTGCTGGGAAATTCTCTCACAAGAAAGTGATTAGTGAGTATTAAATTACATAAAAGCATGACAACTCGTAATCGCTATTAAATTACTTTGCTGCTAACTACACGGTCGTATATATCTGAAGTACCCTTTTTTTATAATCATCAGAAAAGGGCAGACAGCATTTAACTTTATTTTGCACCTGTAAGCAGTCATAGATTACTGAGAAGTGCAATAATATATATATATATATATATATATATATACATATATATTTATATATGCATATTATATATATATATATATATATATATATATATATATATATATATATATATATATATATATATATATATATATAAATGTGTGTGTGTGTATTGTCACGATGCGCACCAAGTACCTGGTTATTACACAGTTACAAAATTCAAAAATTTACCTCACTTCAGCCAGATACCTTAACTCTCATAACAATAAGAATTACGACTGAGTACTCCAAAGGTAACAATGATCCCTTAAAAAGCTCATTAATCACATGAAAAATCAAATTAATTTTATCAAGAATAGTGTGAGGTGTCAACAATTAAACAAGAAATATACTACTAGAGTAAACGGGCATCACTCCAGCAAACAGCTTTGACTGTTACCCTGGTCTTAATTCACTTCAGCAAAACTAAAGGAACAAAACATGTTTATCACTTTGCCTTATGTACACTCTTAATCCTATGCACTGGTGGTCCATAAATGAAACACTGTTTTTAAAAACACCAAATACAAAAATTTATTATTAAATTAAAAATTTATAATTAGAATTCACAATCTAAAAAATTTACTGTTACTTGAAAACAAAACAAAATTTAATTAATTCTTGAGTTAAATTATTAAACAAAATTAAATCACAAAACTTTAATTTATCAAAAAATTAAATTAATCCAGCAAAATTTAAACTATCAAGAATTACTCAAGATTTGAAAAGAAAATCTTAGTAAACGAAAATTAAATCAATTATGCACTGTTAAATTATCAAGAAATATTTAAAATGCTAAGTAAATAAATGTTAAATCACCAATAAAAATCAAGAGATTGCAAACACAAGAACACAAAAATACACAAAAGACTTATCAATAATAATTTCACTAAGGCAAAATTTCTCTCAATATACCTTATTATACCATGGTAATCTTCTTTCTTATTCATTTTACCTTAAACAAGCTTGTGAAAACCTGTGTAAAATTTCCTGCAGCTGCTTTGGATTTACAAAACACACTTTTTGTCTGGCACCGTTATAAATTTTTAACTTTTCCTACACTCATATCTCAAAAGCTATATTTAATACCAGTGACCACAAACATTTTACTTTAAAATTACTCTTTTGAAGAAAGAGAGAGTGAGAGTGAGAGAGAGAGGGAACCACAGCTAACGGTCTCTCAAATAAGAATGAGCAAATTTTGGATTCCAGTAGAAAATGAAATTAATGATGTCATTAAGGCATTTTGGGGACAAGATACGAAAGTCCTAGATGAATGAAGGTGAAGTCACTTCCAGCAAAGCATTTTGAATGCATTCGGGACAATACAAGATCAGAGCAATGCAATCTTAAACATGACACAATTGCCATGTGTTCTTACTCTCAAAAGGGCATACATGACCAGAGCCATGTATGTAACATTACAAAATCATTTGTCTTCTTCTCGTATGAGACAAAGCTTTTACAGAAATCCTTACACAATCAAACAGATTGCAACAGGCTAATTATGATTGGCATGTTTTAAAAACAAAACGAAAAAACCTGAACGGAGCAGTGATTGTTATTCCCAACCTGTCAAAGCTTTATCTTAACTGGTGACAGTTGGCACATCTGGTCTAAAGCTTGAATCTCTCTCTCCTGCCACTACGCTATTATCAAGAAAGACATTATGAATTCTAAATTATGCTGTTAATTTATCTAAATCACTAACTCTTTTGAGATCGGACATTACACTACATCCGATATTTCAATAATCATTATCATTACACATAATACATGATAAATAGAAGAATAAATATATCAAAATTATAGGAGGATATACATATTACAAGGCAGCATCATGAAAGTATATATACACACACACACACACACACACACACACACACACACACACACACACATATATATATATATATATATATATATATATATATATATATATATATATATATATGTGTGTGTGTGTGTGTACACCTGTAATTTTAGACTAATTATCTCCCAAAAGGAAAAGCTCTACCCTCATTTCAAGAGAATTGCAGTGACAGATCGAAAAATAGACATCGTAAGGCACTTATTTCATCCTTTATAATGCGGCCTTGGATGATCAGTTCTATAATTTGTGCACATCATGTACATAGCAAGTAGCCTACCAAGAGTTTAGGATCTCATGGTAATCGCGTGTATCTTTGGCAATTTATCACCAGAATGATATTGGGATGGCAGCATTTCTACACTCGTTCAAAACTGTTGCAGGTCATCTTTGTCCTGATGTTTGTTTGATAACTGATATTTCGATCTTCTCAGAACTATGAGGAAGTATTTGCTATTTGGGGGACACGAGGAAAAATGCGTAAATTAAATTTACTTTTTCACTGTTTATGGTTTGTGTTAGGACAATAAAAAATTAAGTAAAATCGAATTTTCTGTAAAGCGTATAATCAAAGCCACCGAAAATAGATCTATCTTTCGGTGGTCTCGGTATAATGCTGTATGGACCGCGGCCCATGAAACTTTAACCACTGCCCGGTAGTGGCCTATCCTTTATCGTTGCCAGACGCAAGATTTTGGCTAATTATAATCTTAAATACAGTAAAAACTACCAAGGCTAGAGGGCTGCAATTTGGTATGTTTGATGATTGGTGTGTGGATGATCAACATATCAATTTGCAGCCTTCTAACCTCAGTAGTTTTTACGATCTGAGGGCGGACAGAAAAAGTGCGGACGGACAGACAAAGCCGGTACAATAGTTTTCTTTTACAGAAAATTAAAATTTATGCGTATAATGACTCTTGCTGATGATCATTTACTTGGATACTTTGAGATTCTTGCAGCTGTCCTGTTTATAGCCTTGTAATGTAATATTGACACCGAATTGTCTGCGTCATTTTATAAATATACACCGTTTATACTACTTATTTATTTATTTATTTATAGAAATTCATATTTATTTATTTCAAATCGCAATACTTATTTAGTTTGTCTTTCATTGTGACTCCAGTGCAGGAGGAACACAGATGCATGTAGCTATACATAGGGGGAAGTTTATTTGAACAGGTGTATAGGAACTGTCCAAGAATAGGTGAAACGGGGTTGTATGTTACATAAAGCTTCATGGTTAGAGCTTTAAGAAATTAATTCGGCTTGGCTTGGCCATCAGTTATGTAGGTGAATGGATATTGCTCTTGCACTGGTCATATATTGATATTGAAGTCTCTCTCTCTCTCTCTCTCTCTCTCTCTCTCTCTCTCTCTCTCTCTCTCTCTCTCTCTCTCTCTCTCTCTCATGGACATATATTTAAGTAGGAACATGTATTTCATTAGTAAAAGAAAAGTTATGATTTGGCTTATTCGTAATGCATATAGCATATATAAATAGTAATATAAACATAAATAAGCAAAAAATGCATTTTGTAGGTCAATGCCAGCTATATACTGTATATGTATATGTATATATATATATATATATATATATATATATATATATATATATATATATATATATGTATGCGCCATTATTGTAGAAATGCATACATCTCTGCGTTCATTGTTTCCCCTCCCTTTTCTCCAGATTTCCGACTACGTCCCCTTTTATCCATGGATGTGGGTCCATACTCCTATCAATTTCTCTCTATTAGCATTGTTTTCCCCTTGTATTCTCTTGTATTTCTTAAATTTCCCCCTCATCCTTTATATCTCTCTTCCCACTTTTTTTCATCCGCATTCCTTACACTCTCCTCCTCTTCCTCTCTCTCCCCACCCCACCCCCTGCCGTTCCAACGTAGCCTCTTACCCAACCCCCTGAATATTTAGAAGTTTGAAAGCCTCACTCCTATGTAACCTATACTTCGAACAAGTTTCCTTCATCCTCCCTCCTCCCCCTTCCCCTTCCCCTTCATGCCTACTCCAGGTCTTCGTCTCCTGCCTTCTGCTCTCTCTCTCTCTCTCTCTCTCTCTCTCTCTCTCTCTCTCTCTCTCTCTCTATCAAGCAGACACAGATATGAATCTTAATCAAATAATTATCCTCTCTCCGTCTTTCTCTAATTCACATACAGACCCTCTGACACACGTAGTTATGATATATTTCTAGATATTAAGATATTTCTCTCTCTCTCTCTCTCTCTCTCTCTCTCTCTCTCTCTCTCTCTCTCTCTCTCTCTTGTAATTCTTTTACGCACAGCAGATTTAATAGTATCCAGGTTATTTATAGGTCGGAATACTATATGCAGTTACTATTTACGTGCTTTTTACATATACTTACACTCTCAGATCATTTATCGAGGTTTTTTGTTGAGTTTTCATATTCTTTATTGATTATTAAGCGTCTCCTAATGACCTCATTAACTATTCACTAACGTCAAGCCGCAATTTCTCTTCATCCCCAACTTAGAATTTCGTCAGGTACTTTAAGGTTTTCGTCACTTTTCCACATGTAAAAGCCGCAAATACAATTTTTTTTCATACCCTTCCTTTTGTCACGGTCGTCGTTTTGATGAAAAACACGTGGAAGATATTCAGTGGAAGCAAGATGGGGTCCATTTACCTCCTGCTGTCGAGGTGCTTAACTTAAATCACGGCCTCAAGATGTCTTTTTAATGTTTACGCGCCACTCAGTAGATTCATGGTTTATTTTTTTATGTTGTTTTGCAGACGCCTAAATGTGACAAGATGTATCTGTACCAGATGAATATGTATATATGTATGATGTATGTATGTATGTATGGGCTATTTATAGCCCGTCTAATAATGTTCTAGCGCGTTTATCAGTAATCGTGTACTTTTTTAAATCTGTGCCAATTTATATTTGTATTTATGATTGTACTGCGGTGTATATAAAGCCGATTAGTTTTGTTCATTAGTTGATACAACCACTTTTGTATTTTTGACATACTTACATTCATATCAATAACTATATCTAATTGTGTGTATTCTGCGTTCATGAAAACTTGGGTACGAATTGTGAACACAAACACGAAAGTATGACGTTACTAAAACATATATGTATATATATATATATATATATATATATATATATATATATATATATATATATATATATATATATATACATGTATATTTGTATATTTTTATATTATATATATATATATATGTGTATACACATATACATATACGTATATGTATACTATACATATACGTATACAAACATACACTACATACATACACTAATACACCACTCAAGCCAAGAATCTCAGCGCAGTATTTTCGTTTCACAAGTGCCTGTACATATACCTATGTACAAAATTCCTTTTACTTATGCATTACACAAACAGAGAGACAGATCTTCACACAACAGAATGCTTGGCATACCCAGGGTGCGTGTGGCACACGTCTCAGGAATTCGTAAGATATGTGTGTATCCGACGCTAACGTATGTCGAGGCCTCCCGCCGTCTCGCCTCCAAATGCTCAGACCCTTTCTGGTTCCCAAAAGACTAAAGAAGACATGGGCTTCCGGAGCTTTGACTTGGCGAAGATATATGTATATATATATATATATGTATGTATATATTATATTATATTATACGTGTTTATTATATATATATATATATATATATATATATATATATATATATATATATATATATATATATATGTGTGTGTGTGTGTGTGTGTGTGTGTGTGTGTGTATGTGTGTGTGTAAAGATAATTGGGTTCCAAGTTTCTTGGTGTCTGCTTCTCGTCACTAGACCCCATTCTGATATCAAATGCTCTGCTACGCAATCCTCATATCAAAGGCGCATTCTGTGTCGGTTGTTTGCTGATGATGGAAAGACTTCCTCTTGAAATAAAAGTAAGAATTTTAGTAATAGAAATAACCGAATTGCCTTCTAAGGCGGCTTTTTTAAAGTATGTATAGGGTCAAGTGTCTTTATATCAAGTGTTAAAATGATGTTCTATTCACCAAATGTTCTTAGCACATACCAGGGAGTTTTTAATTTTTAATCAAGAGTAGAAATTACATTGTTTTCAAGAGGGGGAAAAAAAGCTGAAATAGAAAAAAAACCATAGATCCGTATTTCGAAAGATGTGGGACTGCACAAGTAATGACAAACAGGGGCAAGCTGTGAACGAATTACAGAAAGCGACAGTCGAGTACGAAAAATAGCAACCAGAAAACTGCAAATATCTAAAATAAATGTATGAAATGGTTGCCTGACGAGTGTTGTGACGCCGTCTGAGAGTTGCAGGGGTGATTCTAACCTTCAGCGGAGCTGAATATTGTCCAAACACCGTACCGCAGGCATTAGAGCGAGGATCTAGTGGAAAGGTAATGTTTTCTCTTTATCATATATGTGTATTTCTATTCCTTGGAGGCAATGGCGGTAATAAAAACTATAATAGTTTCTTTTCAAACATTTTTTTGAGAAAGGAAACAGAAAAAGGCATACTTGTTATTTGAGCATTTTTCCAACTATACGCAGATAAGCTTGTGTAAATATTTATTGCGTTGGAGATAAAAAGAATTAATAACAAAATAAAAAAGAAACTCTTTATAAGGAGTTTTGGAAATTTCATCTCTACAGCCAAATTTTATCAGGAGGCAATTTTCTGTTATCACCTTTCCATTAAAAAGTATCCTAAGTAGGTTATGAAAGTAAAGACGAAAAATCTGTAGAAACTGCATGAGAGTTCTTAATATTTTTAAAGAAGTGCTTTAAAGTGATATATCAATAGGTATTCGCGACTAGTGTTTTGGTTATAGTTACCCTTCCAACATGTATATAAATAACACACCTTTACCCTTTACCTGCTTGCCCTATGATAGCTTTTTACCATAGGTACATGCATTTCACTTATGTGTGTGTGTGTGTGTGTGTGCGTACGTATAATTTGCGTCTCGACTCAAAACCAGGGTCTGTCATGTCGATTTTAAATGGCTTCATTTGTAGAAATTTCCATGGAATTCTTAGACTTTTGCAACTTTTTCTCGAGAATTAAAGCTCGAAGTAGTTTTCGAAAGTAAATGAAATATAGGGAAATAAGAAATAGTTTTCGTTCACTTGTAATCTTTTAATTTGCACAGACACACAAAGCGCCAAAAACGCTTATAGTGAAACACCAACAAAAGAAAATAGTTAGCTTTGGTAAGGACCGCTCTCTTCCGTGGGTCGAGGGGAATGTGATCTTTTTGTTCGAATGATAATTTCACTTTTCTGCCACAAACTTTGTGGTGTGTGATCATCTCTCATCCTTCTCCCTTTCCACTTGGCTAAACCTCTTGCAGAAGTTCGATGGGAAACTTCTTAGTGGATGGGTCTTTGCTATCCCTTGCTATCCGTCTTCTATCCAGCTTTTATCCTTTATGCTACCTATCACCCTCGCCAAGTCTCAGAGATCTCGCTGAGAGAGAGAGAGAGAGAGGTGGGGGGAACTCTACTGTCCGACCGTCTCCAAAGGATAACTTGTAATAAGATTGCGACTCTTTTACTTGTTTTCATCTAGACATTATTACAGAGAGACGGGCGTTATTCTATTACGCTTTATGGTTTTCTAAAAAGGACATCCCTCTTGTTTTGGCGTTACTGTTATCCCCTTTCTAGTTTGTTTCCAATATTTCAGCCTCTGCTTTTTATGCTATGAATGTGATCCTCGGTCGTATGTGTTCAACTTTTGCAGTTGTTCTTGTTATTGTTGGTTGTTACTGTTTTCTTCCTTTCAAAGTCGATTGTGGTTTTGAATTCTTAACTGGATTACTTCTCTTCAGACGATCACTATGCTCCTTTATGTTTTGCACTAAACTATGCGAAAAGGGAAGCAATAACTTGATTTTCAGTTCAGCATTGCTCATTTTTGTAACCGTTTGAAAGAAAATAAAAAGTCAGTTCCTCTGCATTCTATACTTCAGATAGTTTTGTCTTATACAATGTTCTGTACTGTCCAACTATAAGCCTTTTCCTCTTAGCAGGAGTGGCAGTAAAATATGTTGACTTTAATGTTGTCAGCATGTCGTTTTGGAATAAATATAGTAAATATAGTAGCCACTGCCATTTCTCACAAGCTATGCAACCCAGCATCGGTAACTAACTACCAGCTACATAACTCACTGTTTAAGTCTACAGAGGTACACTGGATGTTCCAGAAAAAAAGATTCAGTTATTATACACATTTTAGCGATCGATCTTGGGTCTCGTTAGTGAAGCGAAGTTGATAACCACAGTTTCACAGACGAGCACCAAACATCAGACAAAAATTTACCTACATTCAGTTAACAAGGCACAACAAAATATACGTCTAAACGAAAAGAATATATAAAAAAAACAAAACAAGGAAATGAAGTCAGAGGTAAAAAACAAGCGAAGCTTAATTTTTGTCTCACTTATCTTGTCCGTAACCAATACTTCTAAATAGGGGACCGTAGTATATTCGAACTCCTCCCAATTAGTTAAGCGGCGTTGAATTGTACTCGCAATGGGAGACTCTTCTTGGGAGTGTTGGGGTGAGGAAAAAGAAGAAGAAACCTGTGTAATTACAGCTTGGGCGATTTGGGGAAAAAGAAGAAACTGGATATTTACAGCTTGGAAATAGTGAGAAGAAGTAGACGAAGACTAAATAATTGTAGCCCGGAAGCACTGGACCGAAAAGATGCAGAAGTAGAAGAATAAAGCAGTTGAAAAAATAGAAAACAAATTTACCTAATTACTTCATTTAAAAAAAAAGGAGATAAGAACAAAGTGGTTGAAAAAGAAAATGCCCTGAATATTGGAGTAGAAAGTAAACACTGAGAAAGAACAACAAATTGATTGAAAAGATGGAAAAGGGAACACGGGGAAAATGGAAATACAGATTGAAAAGACAAACGGGAAGAACCAAGAGTGCTATGATATATTCAAGCATAGAATTTGATAGAGTAAGATTTACACTTACAAACAGGTAGGATTATATGCATGAAGAAGGTAAATAGATATTCTTGGAAATTAATTTCAAGACATGCATGGACAATTGTAATATTGGCATAAATATATAAACGAAGAGGAGAGAGAGAGAGAGAGAGAGAGAGAGAGAGAGAGAGAGAGAGAGAGAGAGAGAGAGAGAGAGAGAGAGAGTTATTGTTGCTTGAAGCAAAAAGGGGTAGAAGAGGGAATCAAAGGTCGAAGGAACAGCAAGAGGAAGAATGAAAAGCAGAAGATACATGAAAGTCAGTTTGTGGTGCAAATGGAAAGAAATGGTCTGGTACCGGGAAGTGAGTCACTGAAAAAGTAAAGTGAGAGGAAGGCAATCTGAGAGTGAAATAGATAGCGACGAGAATTTCACCTCTAGGTTGGTTAGAGAGAGAGAGAGAGAGAGAGAGAGAGAGAGAGAGAGAGAGAGAGAGAGAGAGAGAGAGAGAGAATTTCGAAAATATACTAAGTGGTTACTAACATGAATTTGTGGTGACTTCCTAAGCTGGCTGTATTTGCTTGTAGTCACATA
Organism: Macrobrachium rosenbergii; assembly: GCF_040412425.1. Taxonomy (NCBI): domain Eukaryota; kingdom Metazoa; phylum Arthropoda; class Malacostraca; order Decapoda; family Palaemonidae; genus Macrobrachium; species Macrobrachium rosenbergii. The sequence goes on from NC_089744.1 coordinate 58,725,053, forward strand.
TATATATATATATATATATATATATATATATATATATATATATATATATATATATATATATATATATATATATATATATATATGTATGTATGTATGTATGTATGTATGTATGTACTGTATGTGTGCACGTTATATGTAGTTTATTAAATTTTTTTTATGTGATGAGCTTCAAAATCATAATGAACACGATTCTTTTCTATTCTGACTGGATATTACACTTGATTGAAGATAGTCGTGGAAAAAGTAGCAGATTATATTTAGTTGCCCGCATAGCGTTTATCCAAGTAGTAATCAATTTTAAAAAACTTAGATTTTATTCCTGAAATTAAACGCCAGCTTACAGCGCAGTCTTTTCAGCCAAGGCAAAACTTTTGCGTCCCGGGAATTGCAAATTTTCAAACAAAATTCATTTCATCTAACGTTGTCCTACGAAATTATTCATAGAATTCAAAACAGGTCTTTAAATGTGTCCGAGCAGGAAAGCTCATGTCACTCTGACTGCTCTTGCTTACGAGGGAAAGATTTAAAGCATAAGAGTTACAGCACTAGCTTTTTCTGTTCATGCAGACCAAAATGAAAATCGAGGTAAACGAATAATTTCGGATAATATTGAAAAAATCTTTTGTTATCAGTGGAGGTGATGATAGCATATACTTTATATACATACATACATACATACATACATACATACATACATACATACATACATACATACATACGTACGTACACAACCGCGCGCGCACACACACATATATATACACTGTATAATAAAAAAATAAATGAAAATCTTATAATGGAAATGCTGGAAGAAATAGAAGGGAAGATAATAAACTGGAAATTTCTAAGCATAGTAGGAGTAGGAGTGGAAGCTTTAATGCTACGATAATGATGTGGAGCTAAAATGAAGACGTTTCGGAAGCGACCGAGAAGCAGGTCTTTTAAGAATCGAAACCCGAAATGTTCCTAATGGAAATGGCATCCTCCCAGGTAATTATAGATATAAATTTTACGAGAGAATACCTTTAAATATAGTATCGAAGCTAGGAGTCGGAAAAAAAGACTAAGAAAAAGTACAATTTTAGTGCAACAAAAGTATACAAGGATTATTACTGAACATTTTTCCCTCAGTTTTTCTTGAATGGCATACTTTTATAAGTGGTTTCTTAAGGTGGACCGAAAAGGATATTCTTATAGAAATGAACGGAATTATGTGAAGCGTAAAATAAATAGAAGTTCTGATATTTGTTCTGTATAAGCGTGTATTATCTACATTTGATATTACTCTATTTGCAATAGATAATGCGGTATCCGTGTTCTTATGGTAAATAATACAATTTTTACGGTAACGTTTCCGAGGAAGTATACATTTTTTCAAATATCAAGGAAGAATTTACATCAGAGTAAACTGAGAGAGAGAGAGAGAGAGAGAGAGAGAGAGAGAGAGAGAGAGAGAGAGAGAGAGAGAGAGAGAGATGTTATGGTGACTGTCTTTGAAGTATTCAAGATATGCAATTGAAGCAGACATCGGGTGAAACAAGAATACATATATATTCCTTACTCTGGACGCTGGAATGCAGAGACATTTCTATTACAGATGTAAAAGTAAGTTTTTTTTATTAGTTTTATTTATTTATTTTTTTGATTATATATCCTTTACACATACACTTTCAGATCACTTTTATTTTGCAAGTACACCTACAAATTATTTCTATTTGCAAACACACACACACACGCAAAGAACAAAGCGAAAGGAGTATTATGGTATTTGATTCAGGGCAGATGGCCGTGCGGGTGTCACACCTGTTTCCATCAATTTGTGTAAGGTCTTGAAAACGTCCTGGTGTTTTTTTAATGGTTTGGCTTCTCTGTTTTTTTTTTCTTTTAAAGAGAAAACAATATAATTTTGTGCTATCTTTCTCTTTCTAACTGTGTAAATAGTTTCTACATATTTCTGTCAGACCTTGAAGGTAATTTTAATGTCTGTTACGTTTTTGAGGGTAATATTTCATGTGGTCTGTTACTCAGTTTTTCTTGGTTTTGTATCGTTTTCTTCTCCGGGGTTTCTTAGTCGTTTGATCTTCCCTGTTTTAATTGTTGCCTATGTTTTCGCTCTTGGTCTCTACCAACACTTGTTTTTATCGAATACTGTAGTCCAAAGAGAATGGCTTTTACTAGCATCTTATGAGTTTAAGATTTCTCTTATATTTTTCGCATCTGGGTTCTCTGTAGCAGTATGAACTGCTTAATGCATTTAAAAGTCATAGCCTCTCTAAGGTCTTCTTCTGTTTCTCTCATTTCGTAGCACAATATCATTCCCAAAGACGCATACTACATTCTCTTAACGACACCGCGTGCGCACTTGAAAAATTTTTTTTCTATTCATTCTCATATATTCATGTAGAACTAGAGGACATTGCATGTAGTTAATAAAAATAAACTTAACCTTTATTGCCCCTAAAATAAACAGCGCCGTCTTTTGTATGTTGCATGTATGTCTGTCTTTTTTGGTAAAAAAAAAAAAAAAAAAAAAAAAAAAACCATTATTTCTGAGGTCAGCAAACACAAACGTAGTGTTTTTTTATAAGTTACAAAAAACAAACGCTGCGTTTTCACCTGTTGGTAAAAAAAAAAAGTTTCATATAAAAGAACCCAGTTGGATACAAACTGGTCACAGAGTAGTATTTGCAAGCGCGTAGGAAAATGGCTCCGTCTCTTGCAAGGCTTCTTTTATTGACATAACCCTTTAGGTAGTGCCTGATGGCATGTCCAAAACAGGATTCAATATGGGCTCTACCTTCCGTATAGAATATGTTGTTGAGGGAAAACGAGAAAAAGAAATTTGTTGTTATCGATGTACAAAATGGTTGATAAATCTGTACATGGCATTGCAGTGTGCTGGTTGAAGAATATAATCATATAACCGCTGACTATGTACTGTATACCTTTGTCATGATATTGTTAATTTTGATAACGTCGACGTCGTAACCATTGCATTGCACAGACTAGAGAGTCCTGCTTATTGTATGATAAGGAATAGTCGATGAATTGCAGACAAAGTGATTAAACACTTCACTGAATTACAATAGCATTTCAAAGCACATAAAGCGTCGTAGACAATAGAGGAGGCGGGGTAAGTCCTGCATAATGGCCACTGTTCTACCCCTTTCCCCAGTCTCCCTATGCTGGCAAGGGGCAGGAAAAGGAGAGCCAGCGAATGTTTACCTGGGGAAGGGGATGGGTTCTGAGGCGCAAATTACAAAGTCCAGCGTCGTTATTTACATGGAAGGAAGACACATTGGTGCGCTTATAAAGAGGCCAATACATGCAATTTGCCGTCCACCAGGGAATGAAATACCGCTGCCGCCGTTGTGAAACTAAATGAAACCGCGTTTATGGTGGCATTTTTCTTAATGGAGCGTCCTCAGTATAACTTTGCATAATTGAATGGTGTTTGGCGCTTTTCGTGGGGGTGTGAATTTGCTGTTAACGACGGCCGTCTGCACGTGTTATTTTTCACAGGGATATTACGCCATTTACGCTTGTCTGTTTTTCTTTAATTGTTTCCTTGTTTGTCCTTCAGGATTTACGTTGCACTTTTCTTTGGTTAGTATGGTGCCTTTAGCAAGTGTGTGTGTGTGTGTGTGTTTGTGTTTGTGTGGAAATGAACACATGGGAACGTGTTTAACAGAAATAAATTTCTGGCTCAAATCGGGACCGAGCCCCGATGTGTGCCTGAGTACAAGATCTTTACCATTTATTTTGGCTAAAACTTTATTTATTTAATTGCTCATGAAAAAATAAAATTTTTGACAAAGAAAATGGTGATTTTCCAACACCGTCTATCACCTCCCTCTCTTCCTTAACGTAATTAACAAACGAGCTTTTTCCCCCCCAAACTCTCAGGCAATTGAAATCTGGTAGGTTCACGCCATAGGTTAATACCCTCAAACGCGGCCTCTATTTTAGTTTCTTCTGTAGGCTCTTATTCTAATTTATATATGAAAATTAATACAAATGTTATGATGAGGTATACCAGCTTTCTTCACCGTTGTACATAACTACTGTATGATGCAAACAAAATTCTCTCTCTCTCTCTCTCTCTCTCTCTCTCTCTCTCTCTCTCTCTCTCTCTCTCTCTCTCTCTCTCACCCACACAGAGGTGTCAGAGAGGTGGCTAATAATAGCATGTAGCAGCTCATGTCTATCTCTTGCAAAGAATAAACGCTTCCCCAACACGATGACGAAGGAATTTACTATGTCGGAGAGGGAAAATGCTAGTGAGCGTTAAAACATGCAAATTTCACATTTGGTGAATTCCATATCAATATATATATGTATGTATGTATTTGTACAGTATATCTATATATATGCACGTATTTATGATGATAAAAAGAATTTATACTAAGAACTGTCTTTATGGCATACATCCCAAGAAGAGAAGACCAGCCAGGTATCAGTAAGGAAGCATTCCCTGGTGATACAAATCTTTTCCGAGGGAAGAATAATCGGAAGAAGGATGAAAATCGCCCTTGATAGAAGTCGTGAGCTCTGGCTGTTCACTTTCCGCTGTTGTCATCCGTTTTGGCTGGGCCTCTCAAGTGTCCGAGGAGAAGGCGAAGGAGGACCGGGAGAGAGAGCGTGAGAAGGGAGGAACAATATTTGATCGAAGGAGGTCGATCTGGAAGTGCCTATGGAGTGAAGGCTTGCTGTGGTGATGACTTCCACCGACAAAATAACATCTTTTAGTCGAATAGGTCATTGGGTTATTCATTGTTTTATGATGGACAGACCAAAAATAGATAGATAGATAAAAAAAAATCTTAGTAAAATTTCTCTTGCCTTTTTCTCCATAGGACATTGAGAGAGAGAGAGAGAGAGAGAGAGAGAGAGAGAGAGAGAGAGAGAGAGAGAGAGAGAGATACAGTTACATTCGTTAAGATAACAAGGAAAGCTGAGCCGATCCGGCTAATCATGTCACTATAATTTGCCAGCTTGTTTTCCTCTATGTGTAATTCTTTTTAAGTTTTGACCGTTCAGTGATAGCTAGGCCGTCTAAAGGAAAACATGTTTTTACACAATTCCCATATGAAAGTAAAATTGTCTTCAATTAAAGATTATTTTGAGAGGTTGCTTTGTTAGTGTTAAAACATAGTAGTACTTCAGGTTTGTAATAAGATGCAATTCATAGCAAAGATCTTCATTGTTTTAAGACAGATTTCAGTGAAATGCTCTACATTTTGTTTTAAGATGCAATTCACTGAAATATGTAGCAGTTAGTCGTTAAACGGAATTCATTGAAATGCTCCGCATTTTATTCTAAAATAAACGTCACCGAAATACTATGCAGTTTGTCCTAAGACAGAATTCACTGACATGCTTGCAGTTTGTGTTAAAACGGAATTCAAGGAAATGCTATGTAATTTAACTTAGAATTTATTTAAATGCAATGCAATTTCTCTCAATACGGAATTCATGTAAATGTCCTAAGACCGAATTCTATGTAATATTTTTTAAGATGCAATTCACTAAAATGCTTCATAGTTTGCCCTGAGGCCGGAAGTTACTGAAATGCTCTGCATTTTGTGTTAGGACTGAGTTCACTTAATTGCTTGCCGTTTGTTTCAAGACTGAATTTGCTTGATTGTTCTGCAGGTTATCTTAATTGGAAGTCCCTGAAATGCTCTGCAGTTTTGTTTGTTTTAAGAGGGAATTAATTTAAATCCTGTCCAGTTTGCCTGAAATCGGAATTCGAGGAAATGCTCTGCAGATTGCCGTAAGACACTCTCAGAAATGATGTGCAGTGTGCCTGAAGACAGAATTTATTGTAACACACCGCAGTTTCTCTTAAGAGGGAATTTGCAGAAATAGTCTACAGTTTGTTTCAAGACGATTTTCACCAAAGTACACTGTAGTATGTCAGACAGAATCACTGAATTGCACTGTAGTTTGTCAGTAGACAGAATTTATGAGTGTTCTGCAGGTTATCTTTAGATAGAATTCACTTAAATAATCTGCAGTTTTTCTTTAGACTGTATTCATTGAAATGCTCTGTACTTTATTTCATACAGAATTCACGGAAATGCTTTGATGATTGTTTCAAGAGTGAAGTCTCAAATGCTCTGGTTGTTCTACGATGGAACTCACTGAAAAGTGCTGTAGTTTGTCAGTGAAAATTTGATCACTGCCGATATTCGCTTCTTAGTAGGGCAGATAAGAGTAACTTTTTAGAAGACTCGTGCAAATGATGATACAAACATCAAATTTGGCACAATTGTCCTCCAAGGGATACTAATCAAATCTGCCCAATTGGCCAATTGAAAATCCAAAATGGCGGCCATTTTTTCAAGATGGCCGCCAAAATAACCACCCGAAGTTGATGTTTTGCTTAGAAATATTTGTAGTTGTCCGAATTGCATGATCTAAGTATGGATTCCTATGTTTTTAAGCCTGCTGATGTATATTTTCTAGTTTATAACATGGTTAAGGCACTGTATTAAAGGAGTGAGTGTCGGGCACTACCAAGGCACATTGGTGACATCACTGCTGTGAAACTCAGCGTGGGGTTCAGTGTCAGCTAAGTAGGAAATTTATGTTGGCATCATACTGCAACAACCTACTGGTATCCCAAATGCTGCCTAATCAACCCCAAATCAATTAGGCAGCCGCACCTGAATGGACAGGACGTGCCAGCGTGGGAGAGCCGCACCAAGGATAACAGGGTTTTAGTTATCTGGATGGTGTACAGATCGCACGGTACCTTTGACACTGGATGAACGATCGGACTAGGTGTATGGCACAGTGCAAGAACCTAGTTGTATCCCATACAGGAAAGTGCCTATTGTATATTACAGGACATAAGAGGCCTATTATACTATTACATGTACAGGGTGGTAAAAGGATAAACCCTCGACCCTGAACGTCATTGTAATCATGGATGCGAGCTCTACTGGACGATCATGGAAAACAGACTGGACCAAGTGTTGCTTATGTCAGAAGGTTAAGAAAGAAGATCTAAAATCTCCCCAGGCCAATCCTATCTGAAGAGGGGATGATGGATATACGAATCTGGCAAAGAATATTCATATCTCACTCACTCAATGCACTACCAATCAAGCTAGACCCTGCAAGACTTGACGAAGGTTCTGGGATAGAGGAAACGTTGAGAAAAAATAAGGCACAATATCATGAGAGTTGCAGGCTTCTGTTCAACAACACAAAGTTACACCGAGCTGAAAAAAGAGCAAGTCATGCAGGTACTAGTGATGAGGGCAGTACAGTAGAAGTAAGATTCCACGAAAGCTCCAAGAAACTAAAACAAAGGAATGCTTCTTTTGCAGAACTGAAGGAGGGGAGCTTAGAGAAGCAATGACAGTGCAAGTGAATAGGAGAATAAATGAATGTGCCAAAACACTCAGTGATACAAAACTTCTCGCCAAACTAAGTGCAGGAGATGTCGTAGCCAAGAAGTGAAATATCACCCTGGCTGTTTGGTGGCATTGTATAACCGAGAACGGGCATACCTAAAGGTGCGGGAGCAAGAAAAAGCACAGGAACACTGGAAGGATGTATATCCAATTGCTTTCTCTGAACTAGTCACCTACATCTGCGAGATGAAAAATGCCAGTGAGAGGCCATCGACTTTCAATCTTGCTGATTTTACCAAGCTTTAGAAGCAGAGGCTGGAACAGCTTGGTGTTGACTCGCCTGATGTTCATCCTACTCGACTCAAGGATCAGCTGCTTATGCACATTCCACAGCTGCAAGCTAATCGCCAAGGACGAGAAGTTCTGTTGGCTGTTGAAACTGATGTAGGTTCAATCCTATCAGAAGCATCCTGTTATGGTGAAGCGATCCATCTAGCAAAAGCCACTGGGATAATAAGACAAGACATGCTCCGTCAGAAGTCGAATTTCAGCAGCTATTTTCATGACAAAGACTTAGAACAGGATGTGCCACCATCACTGCTTCAGTTTGTATGCATGATTGAACATGGTGCAGACATCAAGTCCCAACTCCATCATGGAGCGTCGAAATCAGACTTTGCTATATCACAACTTCTACAGTACAACTGCTTCGCCAAATACAAGGAAGGAACGGATGTTCACAGGCATTCCAAGGACCGAGAGCCACATTTTGCAGTCTACATGGGCCTGTATGTGTTTGCCAAGGCGAGGAAGAGACAAATAATTGAAATGCTCCATGAGAATGGGCTCAGCATATCATATGACCCAGTCCTAGAAATCTCAGCACAGTTAGGAAAAGCAGTTGTTGCACAGTATGTGGAAGATGGAGTAATCTGTCCCTCAGTCTTGAGAAAGAATTTCTTCACAACTGGAGCAGTTGACAACATAGATCATAATCCGACTGCGGCCACAGCTGAAACATCTTTACATGGTACAAGTGTGTCCATTTTCCAACATCCAAACACAGGAAATCCTGGTGATGAACGTGAGCCACTCAAACTAGATATAGAGTAAAAAATGAAGGTTAAAAGATGTCTGAAGCAGAAACACACGAAGCACAGTCATCGTCACAACAGGAGAGGATGCCATTAGCAACACAGTGAAGTCTCTGGATGCCGTGTCCCCATGTTGTCACGACGAAGCTGACAGTCGAATATTTGTTCACGCTAGGGATGCAACAACTGACGGGAGCAAGTCTATAATCATCAAGGCTAATGGCACAGATGTGCTAGTCATAGCAATATCTATACTGCCATCCTTCCAGAAACTAGGTCTTCAGGAAATGTGGATTACCTTTGGCCAAGGAGCCCATATGTGATGGATTCCAGTCCATGAGGTAGTTTCTGCAATTGGGCTTGAGAAAGCTAGAGGGATCCCCTACTTTCACGCATTCACTGGATGTGACATTGTGTCTGCCTTCCGTGGGAAAGCGAAGAAATCTGTATGGCAGACTTGGAATGTATTTGATGATATTACTGAAACATTCATCAATCTCAGCCAGCATCCAACATTGATTCGTGATCTTGACATGCAGAGGCTGGAAAGATTCGTTGTCCTCATGTACGACAGATCAAGTGTAGCCTGCTGGTGTGGACGAAGCAAGACTAGATCTGTTTGCCCACAAGCAGGGGCCGTACAACTCATTTCCACCAACACAGGCAGCCCTCAGAGAACATGCAAAGCGTGCAGCCTACCAGGCTGGGATCATCTGGGGCCAGGCAACCCACTGTAATCCACACATGAGCAGTCCAGCTGAATGGGGGTGGACAAAGAAAGGAGAAGCATGGCAGATACATTGGACAACACTACCACCGATTGCAGCAAACTGTCAAGAATTGACAAAGTGCTCCTGTAAGAAGGTTTGCAAAGGAAGATGCAAATGCTCTTAGGCAGAGCTTCCCTGCACATCACTCTGCAGCTGCATATGTGAACAGTAGCAGATCGAGAAACAGCACCACGGTATGCATAACTTTCAAAATGTACTAGCTGGGACAAAACTTATGTAAATAAGGACAATCATCTTGGTGGTCATTTTGAGAAATATGTCTCAGAGTTCTTTTTAAACAGGAAAATATAGTTCAGCAGCCTTCAAAACATAGGAATCCACACTTAGATCATGCAAATCAGACATCTACAAATATTTCTAAGCAAAACATTTACTTCGGGTGGTTATTTTGGCGGCCATCTTGAAAATGGCCGCCATCTTGGATTTTCAATTGGCCAATTGGGCAGATTTGATTAGTATACCTTGGAGGACACTCGTGCAAATTTGATGCTTGCATCATCATTTGCATGATTTTTCTGTTATCTGCCCCACTATCTCTGTAATTCCTAACATTCCTCAGTGATCTTTTTATTTTCTCGATTAATGACTATGTGATCTGTTTTGTTTTTATTACTGCCATTTGGAACATTTCCAAGTATATTTTTGCATGTCCTTTTGTAATTACACGACGTTTTTCTTTACGGTCTCTCGCAAAGTTTCCTTATCTATTACATACAGTACTTCATACTGTCATTGTTCTTACCAACTTTTACAGTGGTATTACCAACAGCAGTTCCCAAATCTAGTTGATATTTCATATATGATATTTTTTATATATATATATATATATATATATATATATATATATATATATATATATATATATATATATATATATTATATTATATATATATATCATAAATATGTGTGTGTTTATATGTATGTATGTATGTATACATTCCGACCAGTTGTTCAGTTAGACAGTTATTTTTATTATTTTCGACGGCGACGTTTGGAATAATATCCATGCTTTCGTTTACCTCGTTTTCATAACCTTGTACCCCCGTTTCCCTTCACCTGTTTCCTCTCTTTCATTAGCTGCAAGTTTCTCCACAAGGCTTTCATATAGAAATAAGTATATAGTGTTTTCTATGTTTTACAATAGAATATTACACATAATGCAGAAAATACCACTGATAGCAATTTCTCTCTCTCTCTCTCTCTCTCTCTCTCTCTCTCTCTCTCTCTCTCTCTCTCTCTCTCGTTGTGATGAATAAATGGACTTCGAAAACGTAATCTGTTAGTGCTGGGTCCCAATAAGTCGTATCAGATCACACAAGCTATTGGTGAAACCTTAGCGGTAACAGTGGATTGGAATTGATTTCCAGAGGGAAGATATAATTGCTGGCGATGACTTAGGTAGTCATCGAAGGATATGGATTTTTTTTTAAGTGGCAGGACTCTCTCTCTCTCTCTCTCTCTCTCTCTCTCTCTCTCTCTCTCTCTCTCTCTCTCTCTGGGTTAGGTGATTTGTTCAGTAGTTTTTACTTTGCCTCGATTTTCTTCCTTATGAAAAAATGTGTTATATATTTGTGAGTGTTATATGCTTTGTTTTATTTATTTCTCTGTAAGCTTGGATTTTCAAAGCACCATTTAACCAAGTCCCTTATACAGTTTTGTAGGCAGCAGTCGTAAAACAGAATGAAGAGAAGCTTGCACTATTTAATGCCACATGCTCATTTGCAAAGTTTAAGCATGCGTCTGTTTTTCTGCAAGTTAGTATTTGACACAGTTATTTACGAGAGCATTTAGTTAAACCGTGTTTTTCATGTTTAAACTAAACCAGGTTTCTAGAGCATGCAGTTGGATATATAGCAGAATGAAGCATTTTGTTAAAGGGTATTTGCATTCACTGTATTTTGGGGTTTCAAACTTTTCTTCATAGCAAATTGCCGCTTGTATAGTTAGTCTGAGGGTTGGTGCATGTTTGGTACTCTACTAGTCAGGGTCTGTAATCCAGCGATCGTTCCTTCTCTTTTATCCGGGACTGTGACGGGAATGAACATAATTTTACACTAATGTCTATAAGATCACAAACCATGTCGTGAATAAAGAATGCCTGGAGACGAAACATCGAGAGAATGCTCTTTCTTATTAGGAAACTTGTTTTGGATAAATCCGTAGCCGGGGCCATCGATTTCAGCGAGCGTGTTTTTGTTAATCGGCCAAAATTGGCCTTGGGGAATTTATGCGAAGGAGAAAAGAGGCTATTCTCCAGGGGGACGGCGATGCGTTGCGATGAAGTTGTGTAATTGGCTGAAAATATCGTCTTTCGATCCGGATTCCGCGGCAGCGCCTAATGAGACTTCCGATTTGGAAATATATTAGCTGAAGTAGGGAAATTTAGAAAGGGGTGGGAATTTCGCGAAAAGGGCTTGTATGAAATGAGGCAAAGAATCGAAGGAGAGTAGGATGGAGACTACGGCGGAGGAGATTCAAGACAGGAAGGATTGAAGGATCAGGAGGATCAAAGAGAGAGGATTTATTGGGAGGAAGATTAATGAGGGAGGGAGATTGATGAGGAGACCAGTTCTTTAATGAACGGAGGTGGAGATGTCAACTAAAGAGTCGTGTTGAGAGAAGAGAGAGAGAGAGAGAGAGAGAGAGAGAGAGAGAGAGAGAGAGAGCGCGTTTCAGTAAAAATCATAACATGGGGCACTACTTTCCATAATGTGTTCTATGAACACTACTTGGCGAAGATTGTAAGGGTTATTAGTATTTTTCGCTTTTTTATTCCCAGGGACTCAAAGTACCCACAAGTATACTGTCATTTTACACAGTTTTTTAAAGCTCTCTAAATTATTATATATATATATATATATATATATATATATATATATATATATATATATATATATATATATATATATATATATATATATATATATCAGTTATACAGTATATACATACTCATTACATGTATATATAAATATATATACAGTATATAGAATTCTTACATATATATATATAATATATATATATATATATATATATATATATATATATATATATATATATATATATATATATATATATATATATATATAACCTACTTAGCATATATTCCACAAACAAAATATTTTATGTTGATGGAATGAAAATATTTACGAGAAATATAAATGTGGCCTGAAACTTAGCGTATGTCAGCGATTCCTTCCCGAGAAATTAGCGATGATTATTATTATTATTATTATTATTATTATTATTATTATTATTATTATTATTATTATTGTTATTATTATTATTACTGTGTGGTTTTATTTTTTGGTCATTTCTCTACCATATCTTTTTCACAAATTATGTTTCTTATCCTTAGCAAATGCGTAAGGAACGATATATTTATGAAGGCGTGTATATTCAGTATAAATATACGCTTACGTACTTATACATTTCTGTATGCATTGAGGTAAATTTTGATTCTTATCTTCATTCCTAGTTTCTTTATTTTCTCCTTACCTTATAGAATCATGATACACACAAACACTCGCGCACGCACGCACACACACACATACACACACATATATATATGTGTGTATATGTTTCATTGTTCGTGCATATATATACGTACTTTTATAAACTACTGGGTTTGCATAAATAACTGATTAACAAGTGATGCAGTAATCAAGAACTGTAATTGAAGAGAGGAAATTGGATGAAGGTTGTGGATATATTCGAACCACCGAGAAGAAATGGGCGCCGTGGGGTTGTGTTGGGATGTGTTGGTTCAAGGAGAACAATGCCCTTAATCGCTAGATGTCCTTTAATGCTCGAAAAACAAGAGCGGGAGTAATTAGGTTTTACAGCCAAAGGCGGACATGGAAACACGACAAATTTTAGAAAGTCAGTATTTTTATATGGTGCTTTTTCTAAACGGTACAGAATCGGAAGACTGAGATCATCAGATATTCTTAACTCGTAAAAGAGGGGTGGACCTAGGTTTTAATATCTTCACTCTCTTTCTTTAGATAATAGACTTTGATGCTTCATCTGAACATTTGGCTTTAGGATAGAATTATTTACATAAAAAAGCATTATTTCGAAATTAACGCCAATTCCCTTAAATACTGAAGCCAAAGATTTATTGCCTGATAAGAGCCCTACCTACTGTTCCTAGTTGACAAAGAGTGAAAAAAAAAAAAATATAGCTACGTCAGAACGAGCGAATTACCATAGGTCCAACACAGACGCGTTCGCGACCTTTCGCTTTCCAGTAATTTACGTCACTGTGACATCATAACGGAACACACCAACATCTAAGCTGTAGGATCTTTAGCTTTATCTTGCGTTTTTACGAAGAAGAAGAAGAAGAAGAGGAAGAAGAAGAAGAAGAAGAAGAAGACGCAGCAGCATCTGCTTTAGGTGAATCCTTTCCTCTCGGTCTTTATAAGGAATCGCATTCAGGCACCGGGGAGCTTTTAAGCGGATGTGCTCTTTTTCTTCATCTTATTCCTCTTCTTATTCTTCCATGTTGCTAAAGAGAGAGAGAGAGAGAGAGAGAGAGAGAGAGAGAGAGAATGTCTTGAGCTGTATTGCTGCTGCACGTAACGCCACCGAATACCCCACCCGCATCCCGCCCCCATCCCCCTGCTCTCTCTCTCTCTCTCTCTCTCTCTCTCTCTCTCTCTCTCTCTCTCTCTCTCTCTCCAGAATACATTACTTTAACGATGGCATTTGATCACTCCAGAGTTCTTAGAAGTGATGATCTTTAATTAAAACTATAAGTCATGGAAACAATTACATTAGTAAGATAATGGAAACAAGATATTAATTGAAACAACTTTAATAACAAAAAGGATGTACGTGAATAAATGTAATCTTTTCGAAATTAGTCTGTCGATAACCAGATCGAGGAGGAAAACCAATAGATGTTTTAGGGATTAAAGAATGTAAAGAAAAGGCAAAAAAGAAAGAAAAAGGGTTATCCGAGTATGAGGGAACTTCAAAGAAAAGGTGAGGAAAAATTCTTTCGACATTGAGGACAGACAAAAAGCTCTAAGATGGTTTAAAAGTTAACAGTTGGACGTAGAAGAAAGATTGGGCCAAGAATTTAAGTTTGGAGTTAAAGTTGCTCGATGGAAGAGTTTTTGACGTCGCACCGTCGCGAGTATGAATCTCGTACATATAGCTAGTATGTGCTTCATACATGTGTAAATGCACCTGTAAATCCTAGAATATGTCTCTGTCTCACTCTCTCCCTAATATATATGTATATATATGCATATATATATATATATATATATATATATATATATATATATATATATATATATATATATATATATATATATATATATATATACTGTATGTGTGTGTGTGTGTATGTGTGTGTTTGTATATACGGATGCATATATATATAATATATAATATATATTTATATATATATACTGTATACACATACATACATACATGCATACATACAGGTTCCTGTGTCTACTACAAACGTGATAAATGAATCCTGTGTAAGTGATCATCTTAGCTATTTCATTATTCGGAACTAAAGACGATGACGAATAAAACACACCAGATGTTCCAAATAAAAGAGCAGAACAAGGTTTCGGTAGGAAAAAGGTAAGGCCAAAGAGAATATCCCATTGTATGTCACCTTTAGTGCTGGATTGTACACATATTGGCTTTGTGTCCACTATATTAGAGAGAGGGATTTTATCTGTGTGACAATACCTGGAAGGGGCAGGATGACCTTTTTTTCATTCTTTGGTAAATAATATCCTTTATTAATTACTATAAAACTGAGAAAAAAACGTGGGTCAGATTATAGTGCAGTGCAAGTGTCTGGTGATCATAATATGCCTTTGATAATCGAAATAATGGTTAGTATTGATATTAAAAATATACGTGGGATGACAAGCCTAATTCAGACAGTTCCTGATGCAGACGATGAAAATTGATAAAAGAGTTAACTGTTAATGGAAGTTTTGCTTTTCTGTTGACCTAAACAAAGTACTTTAATGATGAACAGCGACGTTCATGCGATCAAAATATTCGAATGACAGCACAATAGATATTATAAATACAAAAGATGGAAGGAAGGTTGTCGTAGGTAGGGGAGAGAAATGGCTCTCGTCAGTAGACATTGAACTGATAACCATGCCTTGGATATTATATTACAGCAATATTTAATGGCAACTGGATTGTCGGAGACTTAGTTACCGATTAAAAATCAGCAGCTAATTAAATCGATGAAATGTTTGAGGATCATTTATAGTTTGTGATGAATTTAAAAGGGATGTCAGTCGTATTAACTTTTTTTTTTTTTTGCCAATTCAAGGACATGAAAAAAAAGAAAGTAAAATATAAACATCGACTATGACATAAAAACAGTCGGTAAGATCAAAACGTTTTGGTGAAATGGAGGTAACTAAAAAAAAAAAAACTTTCAGAGAGAAAGAAAGGGAAATATCCTCTAGGTAGAATTTTACGTCGAATGACGAACGCAGATCCGCGCTTCAAAATCCCTCAGTAATTGGCTTGTGGCTTTGCTGTCGGTTTTTGCCGAAGACTTAGTTGTACATCTGTCACAGATGTTCCACAAGGCAGCTCGCTTTCTTTCCTTACACGAGATTCTTGTTTTGATTCGCACTGGCTACGAATGGGTTATTCTGAGTGTGAGGAAACTGAGACTAATGAAGACAAGTAACGATAAAAAGTGTAGAGACATACGATGCCAGTGAATACTGTGCATGTATGCTTTTATTACGTAAACATATAGTCATGGGCACACAGATTTCTGACGTAGCAAATTTGTAATTTCGAGAAAGCCAGGACGCTTATGGAAAGTGAAAAATACCAAAATATCTAAATTATGTCACGATATATGTATAACTGGATGTCAGGCTTACATCAGAGATTTTAATCACCTCAAATTTGAAAAGTATGAAATAAAAACATTTACTTTCACGATTAGGTGAACAGAGTTTAGATTACATAGGTTGAAAAAAGCCAGCTTAAGCCCTCGTAGCCACAAGGTCGTGTTTTGTATATACAGCAAAAATATGTTGGGCTGGTTTGTAAAGAAAAACTAAAATGTCAGATATTTCTAAACGAAGAAGTAAAGGGGCTCTAAAACAATGCTAGGATGATCTTAGGAAACTTCCTACACGTGTGTCGTTGGTAGGAATTAGGGGAGTCACTTCCGACAAAAGGAAGAACAGTTAGTTTTGCCCTCCACAACGAGCAAAGCAACACCAAAGGTCAGCCTTGTAAGTATTGAGTATTTAATCTCAGCGGTCTGGTTAAACAC
>NC_089744.1:58749098-58766598 GCF_040412425.1 Macrobrachium rosenbergii
ATTGTATTTATGTGCGTATGCATTCATGTATATACAAATTTTCAACAGTAAATCTGTTTCCTCTAACAGAGAGTGATTCTCGAGTAAAATAATAAGACAGCTTCCTCTGCCCACATTTTCACTGAATATTGAATAGTGGAAACCTCCACACTGGCTGCTTAACACCCACAAACAGATGGCTCATTATCAGCGCGTCATCCCTTCCCAACCTTACACAGCACACACAGCGCCATTCATCCGTCTTCCTCCACTCCTTCCTCCTAACACTTGAACTGGATGTCTTTCCACCACCCTGTGATCGTCTATTCTTTCCACACGTGCTAACCATTTCAAAACGGTTCATTCACCCTTTCAGGTACAATGTGATTTGTGTTTGTTTGTAGGTTCTGCACATTGAATAAGTTTTTAAGCATATACAGTAAATGATCAAAGTCACACTGGTGTATTCTTGTCATGCGAACTGACCTCATCATGGGGTGCTAAAAATCGAACAGCATGAAACCTAAAATCTGTCTCGGCAGTTTTGGCATTATCTGTGCGTATGTGCCACATACGCAAGAAGAATTGTTGCAGATAAAAGAAAATACCAAATGAAATTTCTGTTAAGTAACAGACGAAATAGCCTTCTTAGAGAAGCTTACAAACCTACACAGTATAATGCATGATAATAATTTGAGATTCCTTATTTGATTGTATGCACTTGCTTGTGTTGACTCATTTGCACAGCCACGGCCATCCTTACCTGTTTACATATCATTTGTTTGATTGCTGTACATTTGGGTGAATGTTGCCTTCTGGTTTTACTATGCATAAGTGGCAATAACTTGCATATGTTAATTAGAGCTGAGTGTGTTGCTGTGAATTTACGTCGCTGTATGTAATTTCTTCCTTATTTGTTATTCGATAATTGTCTTATTTTAGTCCTTTAATCTGTGGTTAAATTGTGCTATTCATCATATTTTTTTCATATTTTAAGCTTATTTGCAGAGTGGAGTATTAAATAAGACTGGTATCGTAGTTCAGTATTTCTTATGAATAAATTACCTATAGTTTTTTTGTTAAAACAAAATGTAAAGACTTGACACAGCCTACCAAAAAAGAAATGAAATGTGGATTTCAGATTTAGTTATGCCAACCACATCATTAAACGACTCCTGGTATATCAGGAGGTTAATGCTGAATAAGGTGAGTTCTAATAAAATTTCGTTCAGAAGTTGAATTCAAATGATTACCCCCTGTCGGAGCAATGTCCTCTGGAGTTTTCGCTTCTTCTTGAAGGACTTTCAGGTCAGGGAAGTGGGATTCGTCTCTTGTTTAAAGGAGAGGGAGAGAAAAAGTCAAAGCACACAGCATGAAGGGAAAAAAAGGGTTTGTAAAATCTATTTGAATTTAAAACAGTTATTTGAGTTTTCTTTTCAGCGAGAGGAAACATTGACAAATTAATACAATTTAGACGTGGCAGCTTATTTTGTAGGAAGTTCACAATACTGCTTTGTGTCCAAAAGTGAACAGTGCATCTCTCTCTCTCTCTCTCTCTCTCTCTCTCTCTCTCTCTCTCTCTCTCTCTCTCTCTCTCTCTCTCTCTCTCTTTGTGCTCACACGAATCTCTTTTAAAATTAGAGGTATTAGATTTAAATCAAACCTTGCCAGGAATTTTTTCTGTAATGGTCACCATCATCATCATCGTTATGCAATTTATTTCTCTTCCCAGTAGATCTAAAACCAAAAACACAAAATCCTGTAGCTTTATCCCGACCGGTGATGCCATTTAGTGTCACTCGAGTGCCAAGCTTAGCGTCGGTATTTACTGAGGCCTCTCACGACCATCAGTCAAGGAGAGGGTTGTTGTAACAGGTAGGCTTTCGCAATTCGAAATATGTCCTCATTGCTGCAAACAAGATGGCTGCGTGCAACGATTTATTGTTCTGTCATGCCAGTTGTGTGTTCGTTCAGGGGAAGGGGGTGTGTTCTACGCGGATTATTGTTGTTTTCTGAGAAAAAGGGAGAGGGAGAAAGAAGCCAGTGCGTATTGTTGGTACAGCGGGGACTTAAGTTTGCTAGGTAATATCCCTAGGAACATTGCAGATTAGACATTGTAATTACTGGTAAGATATACTTCATAACTTCAGATACAGTATATGCGAAGAAATTTGTATTTAGTTTATACTTATTATTATACTATGGACTTGTAGGGTATAATGCTTGTGTCGAAAGAGGATTTCTGTCCACAAGTGGAAGCAAGAGGTTGACACACTAAATAGACAAGCTCTCTAATTCTGATACAAATACAAAATGTGTCATTAGTATCACATAAAACAGAAGAAACTGAGAAGTAAGATGAATACTTAATGTCCTTCTTCCTTGACACATACACACTCACTCTCCGTATGGCCAGGGATATAAAGATCGGCATCTCGACATGAACAGCGATTATGTCATTACTTCTAGCGGACCGTTGAGAGCTGAAGTAGCTCTTGTCAAAGGAAATTCATCTTGCTTAAGATAGAGATCTGGGAAATGAAAAGAGTGGAGTATATGCAGTCCTCTGCATTTATTTTTTAACCGCTAACCTTAACAGTAATAATAATAAAGTCAAATGATAGTACGAGACATATCAGGAAAAGTTTTCGATTTGAAAACCATTTTTTTAAAGAAAAGTGTTTTGTTTTTAATATTGATTTTCTTAAATTATATTTACATATTCTCCTTTCGACCGCAAGTGCCTTGGCGACTTGTTATCGGAAAAGCCAATCTGACAAAGACCTATGGGGTCCTTCATAAGGTTTTATTGTTCCCGTAGCCAGATGATAAGATCTCCTCCCTTTGGGTGACGTTTCCTGCGTAACAAATTGTTTTTGGGTATTGTAGGCCGCCAGTCTCCCATCCCCTCTCCCCATCGGGAGTTCTATGCCAAAACTTTGAATTGAAAACCGTTCAAAGTTAGCTCTCGGATGGATCCTGAGACTGGTTTGTCTAAACAATCGGAAGTGATTGGAAGGATTGGTTGCGCCTGTTGACACATCTTGGAAAAGCCGATTAGAATTCACTTTGCCTTCATGCGCACGTTTGGCTGTAGTCACAATGTATGCTCGAACGTGCATCGATTGTAGTTATTTTTTGACCAAAAATTATTCTAGCTTTGATGATTCAGTGTAGTTATGAGCCATTAGTTTAGGTACAACCTCTGCTGACATAGTGCCATACTCTGCTCTATTTGTTTTGGACACGAATATTATTTGCATTGTTGGGTTCCGCATAACTTCTTAACTTAAAGAAGTACAGCCTCTTTCAACCATTGCTGTCTAATAGAAGAGAGAGAGAGAGAGAGAGAGAGAGAGAGAGAGAGAGAGAGAGAGAGAGAGAGAGAGAGAGAGAGAGAGAGGAATAAAAACAAGTCAATTCAATTGGCATCTGAATTAGGCACGGTCATTAAGAACACGAAAAGTTAAGAATTTTTTTTTTTAGTCTCATTGCTGAGCGAGTAATGATTATAAAATATCTATTTTTATTTCTTTACCGATATTCCCTGTATGAATAGGACTGTTGCACTAGTGAGAATTTTAATTTCTTTCACTGACATTGTTTTAGAAGAGATACCCTGCATTTTTCAGAAGTATATAAAAGTAAGACTCTATGCAATGGTGCTAAGAATGGAAGGAAAACTTCAGGGCAGAGAGAGAGAGAGAGAGAGAGAGAGAGAGAGAGAGAGATACTAGGAGGGGTAACTATAGGGACATCCCTTCCCTGAAGAAAAACAAAAGTTGCTTAAAGTTGTACTTCTCAAAAACATTGCAAGGAAAGCATAGGGAAACCCTGCTGTATCTCCTGTGTTATCGCACGCCTTAGTATAATTTTGCTGTTGTAGTATGTATATTAGTGAACAATCTTTAAATGTAGCTGGTTGACATAAGTTAATGGTGTCCATTGGAATCTAGCTGTTATGTGTCAGTCTAACGGAACGCCATTTTATTCAGATGCAAATTATCCATTTGAATGTTTTCCTTCGTTAAAAATTCAACAGAAAAAGCTTCCAGGGGAAACTTTAAATTTCAAGGAGAAAATTTCCCGTTTGAGAGAACTAGAAAAATAATCCATTCGATAAAATAAGTACAATGAATTTATTTTATGAAAAGGACTTGAATCTTAACGAAGTATCTTGTGATATTACATTATATTTTTGTGCCGAATGATCTAATTACATTTGCAGCGAACCACACAAAAAAGAAAAAAATCACATTCATGTATAAGAAAGTCCACAATTCTGCGTTCCCGGTAAAAAAAAGAAAAGAAAATAAGACCTTTGATCAAGCAGGGAGCAGTGATTACCAGGTGCTAAAAATAAGTACGATGATGAACATTTTGAATTTGGCAAAAATGTGTCAGATCTAACTATCGAAATTTGCCTGAGTGAAGCAAGGGACACGAGGTGATTTATGATAATTGTGGCAAAACTCAAACGCGTTTGTTAGCGAAGCGAAGCATGGGAAGTCCGCTAAAGCCATTCTGCTGCCAGATCACGCGAACATTTCTTTCTTTTTATGGAGTTTTCTTTTTTGGCCTCGTCGATATTTCTTTCTTTAGTGCCTGGCGAAATTTCAGTCATCATTTTTTTTTTATTACTTATAGCTTCATTTGGCCCGTTACTCTTTAAAAATACGTGGATTTCTTGATTGAAAAATGTGATTTGTTCTTTAACATTTTTGGACACACCAAAATTTCTACTTGTCAGTTTGTCCAATACAGTTGGCAGTGGAAAATTTGCCTCTGGTTTCCCAGGAATTCAGAACATGTTTACATTTTGTTAAAGAAAACGGCCTTGCATTGAACTATTACCGTCCTTGATTGGGTGGTTGTTACCTCCGTTCATTTGTTTTGCTTTTGGTCCCTCGCCCTCCTTTTTCTGCTCGAAGGAAATCCGATCCTATTATCATTGGCTTTGGTTGTCAGAGCAGGTTACACAGTTTTAGACACAAGTTGAGCTAAGTTCTTTATTTTTGTGTCTGTTTAAGGAATTGTATATTTTTGCATTAGTATGCATTAAAGATATGAACAATAAAAATTGGTGTCGTCAAAAGGAAATAAGGTTTGCTTCGACAGTATTTATCCTCTAACTACAAAATTGCGACTTATCACTTTTCCAGTGAATCAAAGTAGGCCTTGTTACACACTATATATATATATATATATATATATATATATATATATATATATATATATATATATATATTTATATATATATATATATATATATATATATATATATATATATATATATATATATATATGTGTGTGTGTGTGTGTGTGTGTGTGTGTGTGTGTGTGTATACAGAGAAAGAGAGGCTAGGTTAATAAAAGAGTGAAATAACTGAAAATGCACCTGTACAAAAAAATTGCAATTACCTGAATATTACTGCTTTTACAGAGAGGAGGTAATGATGTATTGGAAATATTTATTGTTTCCCTTTGTGCTACGGATATATTGTGCAAGGAAAAAAAAATCACCAAGAAATACACACATGTTCTACAGTCCAAAAACTGTTTCTGCAGGGGAAACCTAAATATCTTTACTATATTGACTCGATTATTCCTGCATTAAAACTGAATTTTTGCCTACAGAAGAAACTAGCATTATTACAGTAGAGACTTGGTTATATCTAGCTTAGAAACCCGAAATTTCTTACAGTAGGCTCATATATTTCCGCTGAAGAAACTTATCTTTTACTAGTGGAGAGAGAGAGAGAGAGAGAGAGAGAGAGAGAGAGAGAGAGAGAGAGAGAGAGAGAGAGAGAGAGAGAGAGAGAGAGAGAGAGAGAAATGAAAGTGGAGGAAATATTTGAATGATATTCAGACCTGTTTAACCAGCAGAGCATCGGGATTATTCGGGGCCGTCGATTCTCGTGGCTTCTATTCGTGAGGGGTTAGTGACTCCGGTCACGAATGCAGAGTCACAGTCTTTCATGTCAAGATGCCTATTTCCAACCTTCAGTTCAAGTAGAATAAAAGAGAGAGAGAGAGAGAGAGAGAGAGAGAGAGAGAGAGAGAGAGAGAGAGAGAGAGAGAGAGAGAGAGAGAGAGTGTTTCCCCACTATCCATCAAGGTCAAAGAAATCACCGAGTGTGATCCCACTATCCACCAAGGTCAAAGAAATCTCTGTTTTAGAATATAATGAGTCTCTCTCTCTCTCTCTCTCTCTCTCTCTCTCTCTCTCTCTCTCTCTCTCTCTCTCTCTCCTCTTTGTGTGTGTGATAATGAACACTCCAGTTTGAAATGAAATATTTATTTATTTTTTTTTTTTTTTTTGCATTTATTCAGTAATATAATTTATGAATCTTGACTTTTGGGGTACTTCAGCACCGACCGCAATTTTCTTCACCTCATTGAGTACTGATCATTTACTGTATACCTTACTTTTATTACGCCGTGATTCCGTGATTACTACGTTCATGAATAGATATATATTTCCTTCGTTTAACGATTTATTGCATAAAAAGATCCACGACCTATACCAACTGGATAACAGAGTAACATGGTCCTTATTTTGATATATAAGTTAAAATAATTTCAGTTAAGAGTATCGTAAAAGCATTAAACTTATAATGAAGAAAGAGCATTAATAATCATCATGACAGTAGTAAAAAAGAGTCTTCCCACTTTCTCTAACAAACAAAAACAGCAGACAGCGGCAGCAACAGCGACAGGGTCGACACCATCAGTAAACAAGAGAGGAGAGGAATTAGAATACTGGTGCATAAAACCATCTCAATCATTTTGCTCTCGAAGATTTCAGGCGCTGTTGCCTCCTGTTTGCATAAATCAAGAGAGGCTTGTACTCCAAACCAGGGGGAGCATATGGCTCGCAATTTAACTCACAAAATGGCTCATAAAGAATCTCTCACGGTACGTTCCTCATCCCTCACAAAAGAAGACGCTGGAGGAAGAAGGATGGCGAGTTTTGAGGATAATGTCCTCAACTGTGTGTCCTTTGCCTCACAGAGAGAGAGAGAGAGAGAGAGAGAGAGAGAGAGAGAGATGTGTTGAGTTTACATTACTTTATATATATATATATATATATATATATATATATATATATATATATATATATATATTAGCTGACCAATATATATATATATATATATATATATATATATATATATATATATATATATATATATATATATATATATATTTAGCTGACCAACCCAGCACTGCCCGGAAGAACTTTGAAGAACTCAGAAAAATTTTCTTTCATTCCCTTTGAAATGTTTTGTTGTGTAAAGCATGTGTACTGTCATTGAAAATACGTTTCTTTCCTTTGGTTAATAATTTTGTCTTGAATTCATCACTTTAAATAAACTGATAACTACATGTATACATATATCCTCATATCTAATTAAAATGAGAGAGAGAGTTTTTGAGAGAGAGAGAGAGAGAGAGAGAGAGAGAGAGAGAGAGAGAGAGAGAGAGAGAGTTTCTTTCACTTTTGGTTAAACATTTTGTTTTCTAGTATGACTTTAAATAAACTGTAAATAACCCCATTTATAAATGAGAGATTTAGAGAAGAGAGAGAGAGAGAGAGAGAGAGAGAGAGAGAGAGAGAGAGAGAGAGAGAGAGAGAGAGAGAGAGAGAGAGAGAGAGAGATTGCAAGCATGAATTTACTTGCAATAGTTAAAAACCTCATAGACAAATTCTGCTGCAGATTGTTTGAGTGATGCCTTGAGAGAGAGAGAGAGATGGAGAGAAAGAGAGAGAGAACGTATGGTAGAGGTGTAGTATGGTGAAGTTGATATGCTGGTGGTCGTATTGCCTAACTACACGATAATTAATTTCAGACCTCATCTAAACCGACTTTATAAGGAATACGTCACCGTAACGTCACGAAGCAGTCGCTATAGCGAATTCTGAAGGTAAAAACGAAGAAGAAACGAACGAATTAATGAAAAAATTCGCATTTGAAGGAATAAAAAAAAAGGAAATATCGTACATGTTGACGTCAGTCTTAGCCAGCAGCTACTTAAGATACAGTGTCCGTTGGCTGTATGAATATTAAATTATTATCACAACTATAATTTTAGACACCGTAAAAAGAGCTGCAACTGTTTTCGGTTTCCTGTACGTGTTAACGAACCCGTTTCAGTTTCCTTTGACGTTTCTGAGGGAAAGTGTAGGCCAAAGTCTGAATGGTCTAATATAGAAATTGTCGATAAATGGTGATTTTTATAGAGGAGTAAGTACCTAGATATGATGATGGTAATACCTAAAGGTACTTAAGAATTTGTATTTTGTTGGCAAGGTATAATTAAGATACATTTGGCTTAAGATGAACACTGAAAAAATGTGGTATTTTTGTTACGAGTAATTTTTTAATGAGGGGGTGGTTTTGTAAGGGACTGCATTGGCGGTCTTACGGGCGCACGTGTGTGAATCATGGATTTGAGGGACATACTGGCTGGGTGTTGTCTAGTTTATTGGTGGTTCCTTACTGAATGAATGTACAGAATCTTCGAAGTTGTTATTGGCTGGTGCGAGCCTCAAAGTAGTTTCTACACACAGCCAAGACAAAACAGAGATTATATTTCGGACATCTGTGCTTGTCGACGGACAAACAGATGGCGATTGTGAGAGACATAATAAACGTACAATGATAAAACATATATCAATGGAAAGGCCAGGAAATTCCACATATGGACATTTGCATGAGATTCAAGACAGATTAATGAATACAATGCAGTAGCATAATATATGTGAAATGGCGAGACGTTTGGCGTCTTGACAAACAGAAACATACATACAGTTTGACACAGAAGATTTGGTGGAACATTATGAGTACATGATCAGAATGCTTGCATGGCAATGCAAGTAGTGGTGATTGTACATGAAATGAGACAACAATGGTTAGAGAGAAATAGACAGGATTATTGTATGGTAGAAGTTGCATTCCTTCGAGCGATGGCAGCTGACACACATGTGGGAGAGAGAGAGTGGGATGCTTTGTTGTCTTGTTTTGTCCAATGGATGATTAACACGTGCACCTATAAGACCGCCAATGCAGTCCCTATAAGACCCCCAAGGCAGATGCGGAAATCGTCTTGTTGACAATTGGAATGGGCGCGAAGGGCTAGGTTTTGGCTGGGCAGGAGGCTGAAGGGCGGTGCCGGCCAGCAGGAACTCAAGGAGGACGGCAGTGGGTTGAAGGATGACGTTGGCTGATCCTTCGTTGGTCAGGTCGGCCGGTACGAGTTCGGGGGTGGCGGCAGGCTGTCTGGAGGAGGCGTCCAGGGTTCCTGTGGTGGGGTGGGTCATCTCGGAGGGTCGGACATCTACTGAAGGAATGGCGGGAAGCTTAGTCGGGGAGGCGGCGAAGGGTTCGTTGGCAAGTGGGTCGTCATCGTGGGTTGGACATCTACCATCGGCTCCTTCGGGTCACCAGTGTAAGGAAATTCCACTTATGGACGTTTGCATGAGATTCGAGACAGATTAATGAATACAATGCTGTAGCATAATATATGTGAAATGGCGAGTTGTTTGGCGTCTTCACAAACAGAAACATACATACAGTTTGACACAGAAGATTCGGTGGAACATTATGAGTACATGATCGGAATGCTTGTGTGGCAATGCAAGAAGTGGTGATTGTACATGAGTCGAGACAACAGTGGTTAGAGAGAAATAGACAGGAATATTGTATGGTAGAAGTTGCGTTCCTTCGAGTGATGTCATCTTGTTTTGTTCAATGGATGATTCACACACACGTGTGCCCGTAAGACCGCCAATGCGGTCCCTTACAGTTTTATCACATAAGCATTTAGTCTGCTAATACGCAAGCACAGTTGGTAATGGATTTGTTGCGTCTCGTCGTTAAATTATTTCTTGATCTCCAAAGTTGTGCCCATAACGATGATTTTTTTTGGGGGGGTTAAGTAGGTAGATATGATGATGGTAATACCAAAGGGTACTTAGGAAATTGTATTTTATTAGCAAGGTATGATTAACATACGTTTTGCTTAAAATGAACACAAAAAAAAAGGTGGTAATTTCGTCGCGAGTATTTTTTAGTGAGGGGCTTATGTCATATCACAGAAGCTTTTGGTCTTACTTTTTTCCATGGCTGTAAACCACATTTAAACCGATACAGGTTTTCAATTTGATTTTATTGAGGTAATAATAAAAAATTATATTAGTAATTTAATTGTACGTAAATTCTGGTAAAAAATTGGTGTTATAGGGAATTTGGATTTATAGTATAGGTTAATCATACGTCTGGCAGTGCCGGGAAAAAAGGTGGAGTGTTAGGTGAAAAATGAGAAGAAAACCAGAAAACTGAAGGGAAAGTGACGTAAAAACTAAAATTTCATTTATTTTGTCTGTGTTTGTATGTCTGTCACGGGGTAGGGGTTTGATTTTGAGTTGTAAACCTTTCTGGGGTGACAGAGAGGAAGAGTGCAAAATTTTGTCTGAGTCTGTCAATCAGTTCGGATTTCTATAGTGGACAAACAAATATACAAACATTCATATATATATATATATATATATATATATATATATATATTATATATATATATATATATATATATATATATATATATATATATATATATATATATATATATATATATATATATATTTGTATATACATACATAAGGGTAGGTAAAATAATAGGCGTACGTAACGTGTTTAAATCTATTGGGTTCCAGGGACAAAAACTGCAAAGAAAAAGAGAGACCTTATCTTTAACGCACTTATCACAGATCATAAATTAGAGCCTACATTTACTGCATTGTTAAAAGGACCCTCTAAAATTTGTAATAATATTTCGGTTAAATTTAGTGTATGTTATTAACTCTCTATTGATATCGTTAAATCATTCATTTTCTTATTTTCACTTCCAGTAAAATTAATTGTATTAGGTCATAATGTCATAACGAGCATCGGTTTATTGGTCGTAAAATGTCAGGCCTTGATGTGGTGCAAAATCATATTGACAGGTTCTAAGCCCATTTGGGTTCATTGGCGCACTGATTTCAGTGTTCATATCCTTCTCATTTATATAACGGAGTACCAATCCCAAACGAAGGTTCACCTGGACTCGAGGTTGAAGTTTTAGTTCCTTGTTAATGCTTATCTTGAGATAAGGTTGAAGTTTTCGTATTTATGTTTTTTCAACAAAATTCGCATTGTAAAGTTACTCCAATATTTCTAGTTTTGTTTTTAGTTACAATTTGTGCATGGATTTATAGGAAACGGGCTCGTATTTAATATCTTTGCTGTTAAGTGAAAATAAATTTTATTTAGGAAACATCTTTTCAGTTAATCTCCACCAGGGCAGAAGCATATTTCATTGGGGATTAGTTTTTTTTATTGTATTTTGCAAGAGATTTGAAAAAGATCCTTGTCTGGCATATTGTCACCTTAATCTGACAGGAAAAACAGTTTAAACAAAAGACTGTATTGTTTGTGCTGTATATATTCCGCTAGTAGGAAAAATTTAGTTGGCAAAAGAGTCTACCTGCATCATCAGTAATTCAGGACGTTATCTCACAGTATTTCTGGGATAAAACCGTTGGTAATGAAAGAAGTAATGCGATGACCGTAAAGTGAAAAATACGGAATAAGTTACTTTTTCCCCTGTAACACACTAAAGGCATAGTTTCGCATCATGCCAAGGGTAGATGGGTTTATCATATATAATTCTATTTGGGTGCAATTCGTTCCTTGATTAAAAAGAATTCGATGTCAAGAAGATTTTTGTCACGCATAAATAGAAATATGTTTATCGTCAAGATTCTCTAGATCATGTTCAGGCAAGAAGATTTTTTTCCTGTATTCACTGAACTAGAAGGAAACACTCTTTACTCATCTAGTTCACTTGAAGAGTTCCAAATAAGTTGTTTTGTAGTCATTTGTTTTCTTCTGGCTTCTTGATGTATGCACACAATGATTACTTGCAATAAAGGAGTGCCTTAAATGGATTTCTTGATGCTGAGTTAACTGTGGTGACTTGCTGAAAGTTGACTTTACCTGGATATCACGTTAATGATGTAAATTCCTTTTTGTTACTGTCCTCGGCTATTTCGTCGTCCTGAAGACCTATCCTACACAAATTAGGCGGAAAATTCTCAAGATCGTCTTACATTTGAATTATGTTTTGTGGAACTGGACATTAGTCTTACCTAGTTCTGTCAGTTGTTCGGAAATTGATCATCTGTGCTAAATTTATTTTTTTGAATAAAATTTTTTGTTGATAGGTTACCAGGTGTTTTCCAACACTTAGTTGACAAGTAGCCTAATTATTCCAAACTTTGAACATGGAGCTTAAGATTGGAAAAGTCATGATTTTTTCAAACAGTTTTCTGTAATTAATTTCGACACCCTCATTGCAAAATGTTCTTATTTACACTCAACTTGCTTCTGTATAATAGTTGCATTTTAGTTAACGATCTTAATTTAATATTAGTTAACAATATAAAATTTAAAAACTTGCCTTTTAGGAGCTGAGATGAAGTTACCCATGTAATGGAAGACAATTAAAACTTAAACGTTGAAGTAAGTACTCCTTAATTAACCTGAGGAAGAACCGAGTCTTTGTTGGAGATAATGCTATGAGTTTTTTACATTGACAGTCAATACTGTTTGCCTCTTTTGAGAGAGAGAGAGAGAGAGAGAGAGAGAGAGAGAGAGAGAGAGAGAGAGAGAGACTTATAACAACATATTCGACCTTGAGAACAGTTTCAAGAATCTGACTCGACCTCTACTGCGGATGGCGGGCAATAAAAGAATGTAATGAAAGCCTCGAACTGTGGAGCTGCCCCGCCGTATCGCGACAGCCTGACAATGGCCATGATTTAGTGAGCCTTGGTTATTGTCAATAAAATAACTATGATCGTTTTATATGTCCGGATAGTAGGAGAAGGATGAGGGGTTGCAGATGGAGAAGAGAGAGAAGGATGGGTCAGAAAGGAGGAAAGGGGGGGTTGGGAGGCGAAGCACACGGACACTTAAAGAGATGAAAGGAAGAAAGGAAATGTTGGAAGAAAACACTAGGTTAGGGTGGTGACAGGGCCGATAGCAATCTTAGAAATGGAAGTGTACGAGAGAGAGAGAGAGAGAGAGTCCAAAGTGTTGAGAAAGGAGTTGGGGGGAGGGAGGGAGAGAGGGAGGAATCCTGTGGATAAGGTTGTTTTGGAAGGGACTGACAGCCTTTTTGTTAGAGTGGTGTCGAGGAAGAGCGATTATCATGCTATAAAGATGAGGTGATTATAGATCTGTATTGCTCGTTATGCTGCTCTTTTCCCACTTTATCTCTTCTGTTTCGCTTTTCCTCCCTCGTGCTTTCACGCAATAATCATAGTGCTTACGGCATCGGGGTGATTATTTTTATGTTTATGCCTTTTTATTACTGATATTTTGGACCTGTGTACGTCTGAGATATGTGTATTTTTATATACTAAGGTGTTTATATATAAGATTTTATTTATATATATATTATGTATAAATGTGTATTCTCTGGCTTTACACATACATCTGGTAATTGGATTATCCCATAAAGGAAAGTAGAAACGAAGTACACAATTCTTTTGGTAGTTTTCGCCTCCTCGACCTTTTCTGGGAGCAGCACTTATGACCTCCGTAATCTTTATATATATATATATAATATATGTATATATATATATATATATATATATATATATATATATATATATATATATATATATATATATATATATATATATATATATATATATATATATATATATATATATAAGATTACAAAAGGTCATAAGTACTGTTTCTACTTTCCTTTATGGGATAATCCATTCCCAGATGTATGTGTAAAAAGAATCACATTTATACATAAAAATATAAATACCAAAAGAATTGTGTACACATATCTTCTACTTTCCTTTATGGGATAATAAAAAAGGCATAAACAGATGTATGTGTAAACACAGAGAATACACATTTATACATAATATATATAAATAAATATATATATAAACACCTTAGTATATAAAAATACACATATCTATATATACAGGTCCAAAATATCAGTAATAAAAAGGCATAAACATAAAAATAATCATATACATATATATATATGTATATATATATATATATATATATATGTATACATATATATATATATATATGTATATATATATATATATATATATGTATATATATATATATATATATATATATATATATATATATATATATATATATATATATATATATATTGCTTCCTCTTCCAGCGGGCAGAGCTGAGATAGCAGCAAGAATATAATCTCAGCCACATTGATAATTAAACTACTGAATCGTGAAAGAAAACCTTGTGCATATCAGTGTTCATGCACCTACACAGAAGACTCACCAGCAGTTCGTGGAAATAGCATTTACACGCTGTGCTATTCACCTCTATCTTGCATGGATTCTTTTACTTCCAGGATATTAAGGCTCCTCCTCTCTAAGTATCTCATTCGCTCTATGTAACCTTTTCTAGGGGTCCCTCTCTTCATTCTTGTCAACATTTCAGAATTGTATACTTTCTCCATCAACTTATCATTCTCCATTCTTTCCACATGACCAAACCATCTCAGAACACTCTGATACGTCCCTTAATTTCACTGACCTTATTTCCACCTCTTTAATCCATTTCCGCACTGCTCCCCTTTTCAATTCTTTTAATGCTACAAATTATACGTAAACAGTTCATTGCAACAGTTTCCACCTTATTCTTTCATTTGTAATCATACTCACATTTCGCTTTCTTAAATCAGAAGTCCCCTTCCTGTAACATGCATAGACACATGTATGTTATATATATACATACATACATACATATATATATATATATATATATATATATATATATATATATATATATATATATATATATATATATATATATATATATATGACCCTCTTCCCAAGACATATACTTATATATGTGTGTGTATATATATATATATATATATATATATATATATATATATATATATATGTGTGTGTGTGTGTGTGTGTGTGTGTGTGTGTGTTTGCGTGTGCACATGGAAATGGTGAGTTGGGGGTGTGGGGCAGAGAGAGAGAGAGAGAGAGAGAGAGAGAGAGAGAGAGAGAGATGATGGATCTTTGTGTAAGAAAATTTTCTATATAATAACAAGGCTTCTGTATAATTCGCTGCATCAAATGCGTATGCCTTCTACTCATCTTCTCACCATGAATATCCGCACGTCTGCAAATTCTGCAAAACTCCTCATGTATCGTTTCTTGGAATAAATTATTATGTTATCCTCATTAGTCTTAATTTTTGCTCAACATTGCAATTGATGAAATGTGTCTTTTATTAAAGTGTGTATCTTTCTATTAAATTGTATATCCAGAAGCCGCACTTTGATGTTAGCCAGCCAGAATTTTTCATTTGGTTACTTAGGTAGTTTTTTGCATAGTTTTTTTTTATTTAACTTTACAGAACAATTGTTTGGGATAGAATCAGCTAATCATTTATTTGGCATGTGTGTAATTGAAGTAGGCACAGATTACCATTGATTTTTTTTAAATGCTTTTACTCCATTTCTAATAAGAAGGACAATGTAGAAATATTAATTATAAACACCGACTGTATTCAGCCATCTCTAAAGATGTGCTGTGGGAGAAGGAATAACGGTGAGATGTGTTAGCAGCTGGCACACATTACAACTCTAACATGTAATGCATTACCTTGTCTTTATATATCATGAAGAGTTCTATTTTAATACTGTTGTATGGCAACGCAAGTAGTTTATGTCTGTACAGACCGTACCTTTGAACTAAGATGTTATTGTTTATCATTATATATTTTTCAACTGATTAGCATATAGTTTGAAATCATACTTTAAGTTTGAGTCCTTTATTTTTTGTTCACTCTTGTAGACGTTGATAAAGAAAATTTGTGTAGTTTATAAAGACAATTTATAGTTTATAATGACAATTCACTTAAATCAAGCGTCTGGAAAGGCTTTGCTTTCCGAATTTTCTTGGTCATTTGCCTTTCCGATTTTCTTGGTCATTTGCCTCACTACGTCTTAATGAGGGCATTTTTGGACTTAAGGCCTCTTATGAGAATAAAACGGACATACTATTTGCTCATTAGATACTTCTATATAAATATTTCGGTCACACTACTTTCCGAAGCCATCCCCTAAAGAAATGGGTGGGAAAAACTTTTATCCTAGAACCCTTTCCCTCATTTCCTCTTCCCCTCAATTATAAAGATGTGCTTGTATGAACGTACGTGCGAACCTAATTATCGGTGTGTCAGCGCCAGCTATATACACGTGGACTTTTTTCTACGTCGTACACAGACTCTCATAAACATGAATAACAGCAGTATGTATGTAAAATTTTTATTTGCTTATTGTGAGATTGTGTAAGTGTGTGAGTTTGAGAGAGAAAGAGAGAGAGTTTGTGTATTTTGAACTATGTACACAAATGTCTGTCTGCTTAAATAGAAGTAAGTAATGCAGTTGGGATCCACTATTGTATTCATACTCCTCATGTAAGTTCTGTGCATGAGCTTCGCGTAAGGAAACACTACAACTACAAATTCAGACGAGAATATTGCTTACAAGAGAAATAAAAGATCGTCTTGGTTGGGTCTGTCGTGGAACCGTGATGAATCCCATTCAGGTCTGATGATAGCACTGATGATTTAAAGTTCATATATCCGGCCTGTGACGTAAGAGCCTGATGATAGCGTCGTGACAAGAAGACAGGAGAGATGAAACTAATAAATAGGATAAATCATGAGACATTTATCTCGGCTTGGATTTTCATCCAAGGTTTTGCTTCCAATCTCTTCCAACCATTTTTTGTTTAGATTAGTTCGCATACGTTAGCATTTCTTTGCTTATGCAGTTGCTGTTTAGTATTGCCTTCAGTGCTGCGTTCTTTTCGCATTATATCATTTCTCTTTCTATGTATTTCTCGAAATTTTCGGCTTTCATTCGCTTTTATTTACCAACTTGTATGTTTACTTTGCTTGGTTTAATCATCATATCTCATAATATAAGAAAAACCGGATTTGTGTTTTGTACGTTTCCCATTTATAGGGCATTTTCTACTTCTTCACAGTGTAGGTAAATAGGCATAGTACCTATGAACCGGCCCACCAGAATCATTACTATTCGCAGCACAACACATTCTTTCTTTTTTTTTCTTCTTCTTCTTGATCTTCTCCCTCTCCCTTCATCACCTCATTCACACTTCTTGCTGTCGCTTACACTCTCCCCATGTCGTCGTTAGTGGTTTCCCTCTGCGCCCTTCTCCCTACCCCCCCCCCCCCCTCCCCACCCCTCTCTTTCTCTCTTTCTACCTCTGCTATTCAGCTCCCACCGCAGTAGGACATTAGGGAGATTTAGACACGTCATAAAATGTTGTAAAATAGAGATAAGGAAGAACACTGTGAGGGACCGACCACAACACCAGCCATTTTTCGATATCGACAACACCGATAAACGACAACC
>NC_089744.1:58771598-58794098 GCF_040412425.1 Macrobrachium rosenbergii
TCAAGTAACAGCCCTAAGACAGGTGGGACCACAGAACGTGAACCAGACATCAGAACATTATAAGTACTGAAGACTAATCCGAAGCCTTGGGACGGTTAATATTGATGTACTGACAACAGGTAAATGGAAATATTGCGTCGTTGAGAAAGATACGAATCTACACAAGCAAAAGGAAATTGCTGGATTGTGCGGATCTCGGTGCGTGTGAGGAGGGCAGCCTTAAACTCATCCTCTTTATTCCGATGGTAATACGTTATGTCAGGTACCCCCATCTTGGGATGAAATAGGTGCCTTTCAGAGTCCTCTCTCTCTCTCTCTCTCTCTCTCTCTCTCTCTCTCTCTCTCTCTCTCTCTCTGTGTGTGTATTTGTGCATTTCTGGTATGTGTGGGTGTAAGTCGTTTTTGAAATGGTTCTTTCTGTTAGGTACTAACAGGCGTGACTCAGCGCTAATGATGATGTTATGCTCTTGCGGATAACTGTTTTCCAGATTGGATCTCCATTAGGAGTTTTTTCTAGTACCTTGAAGAAAGGAAACGTAGCTTTGGTTTAAGATCTTATGCAAGGGTAGGTAAATTGTAAATATATTCGTAGCACCCAAGGAAAAAATGTATGATGAATTTCTTACCTAATGCGCCCAGGACCTATTGTAATGCTCACGTCGACATGTGTCATTGTTTTTATTTGATTATCTCCTCCTGTGTTGTTACCATTACTTTATTTCTCTCGTTTCTCCTTTGTGTGTTCTCACATACTTTTCTCTTTTCCTTGTATTCTTTTTCTACCTCAGCCGCCTTACTGCCTGACAACACAAAAGGAGACCCTAAACTTGAAATAATCCGGCACAATCCGATGAACGTAAAACTTCGTCATGCTATCTATTGGCAGAGAGGAGATGTTTCGGCCAGTCACAAAACTGTGCGCAACATTCTCATCCAACAGGGAGAAAGGATTTCAAGGTCTTCCTTTCTTTAGGCTGAGCAGGAGCTATATGCTCTTCTTGGGTTCTGGAACATGACAGTTGAACATCGAGAAAAAATATGAAGAGTCCAAACTTTTGTCCCACCGTGTCGGCCACTTGACCAGCGAGGAAATAGCAGGGATCGGGAGATTGAGAAGGAAGGGAAGTATGCGAAAGAGGCCTGGATAAGGGGAGGGGTGTGCATGAGGAGGAGCGTGAGGAAATGTCACCGAAGATGAGTGGTCGGAAGAGGTAAAGATGATAGAATTAAGAACTGAGGAAATTGGTAAGGAAGTTGAGGATATAAAATGACATTCGAGTGTAAGGCACGTGCTCTCTCTCTCTCTCTCTCTCTCATAATAGTAAATAAGGAAATCATCGGTATAAACTTTGGTATTGATATGAAGAGGAGTTAGACACGCGGGAGGATGGACTGTTATTCGTGTATAATATCTGTCAGTATATTATAATAATCAGTGAAGACTCACAAAAGAAAAATTGATTTTTGATGACACTTTCATCCAAAGGGAGAAACAGGCTAAGGTTACACAACGGTTGATCATGAAACTGCTGCGTGAAAACTTAGAGTGTAAAGGAAGGTAGTTACAGATGGCCTATATTTTGAATGAGATACAGTAAGGTGTCTGAAGATTCCTGATTTTGATTATTTGTTCAAAGAATAGTTTTCACTACTGAAAGGAAATTTGTGTAAGAGTATACAGAGGGAAAAGTGACGTTTGCTATAAAATTTTGTCTCAGAGAAGGGCGTGAGGATTTCGTGTTTGTAGGGCAGTTTTATAAATAGGACGATGAAAATTATAAGCAGTACATACGATGAGATGAGCACCCAAGTTAGTTGATTCAGAAAATGTAGTGAAACTTAAAAAAAAAAAAAAAAAAAAAAAAAACCTGCAGAAGCGATGAATTTCAAAGCTGAAAATTTAGTGGGTAGTAGCAAATAAGAGTAAGATTATGTTGGAAAAGGAAGCTAGGAAGACGAACCAGTAACCATATTATATGAGCAGGGAGAAGGAAAGATTTAGACACTCATAGGTATTTAGAAACAAATGTAATAGATAATTGCAGATGTGGGCTACAGAAAATGTGGAACGCACTAGGAAGCCGCATTGATGTAAAATGTGTGAATGGATGACAAGAACAGTATGTGGAAATAAACGTTATGTATGAATAATTTGTTGAGCTATTCATCCATTGTTGGAATGAAATATTAATGTGGAATGCAATCGAAAGAACAAAGGTTTAAGGTATTGGAATGGAATTTTTTTCACAAAATTTGAGGACGAAGAAAAGGAAAAATATTAAGAAATATAGAATTGTAACAAACATGTGTTAGAATGTTTGTTATAAAGGGTGAGACGTGTAAAGTTTTGAGCTAGTTTGATCACATGGAGAAAATAGAAGTCGACTGCGTCCCAAACACAAGGGAGGAAGAAGAGAGAAACTAAGCATTTGCTGTCGTGATGGGTAGGAAGAGCCGTTGTGTGTGTGTATGTGTGTGTTTGTTAGGGTGTTCAGTATACGTAATCATTTTCTGTGTAGTGACATGCAATGAGTGATGTAGATGAATTTTTTAGCAGTAGGTGGTAATTCTTAAGTATACAGTTAAGGGCGGATGTGACTCGGAAACTCCTTATTTGAACACATACCCAGACATACACACACGCAAGCTCACGATCACGCGCCCGCGCACACACACTCACACACATATATCTGACTCCAGAAAGTTACCTCCATTCAAAAAAAAAAAAAAATGTATCAAGTCAGAAACAGTTCCAACTCTGAACTAACTGGAATGTTGAGTGAGAGGGAGAGAGAGAAATAGAGCCAAAAAAAAAAAAAAAAATCGGAGATAAAAACGAAAGAAATTCAACAGAGGGGTTTAGAGTTTTCTAATGAAGACAGATTGGATTTCTAAAGTTTCCTTCCAGACATAAATACCATCGGCAGTTGTGGTACAGAAAATACATGGCAATATTTTTTCCCTTATTTTTTCACTAGGGTTTTTTTTTTCACCTTTTTTGGGTATTTTGTTAAACTCAGAAAGTTTGTCTCTCACTGATACAGAATTCACATATACTAAATATATATATATATATATATATATATATATATATATATATATATATATATATATATATATATATATATATATATATATATATATATATATATATATATATATATATATATGTGTGTGTGTGTGTGTGTGTGTGTGTGTGAGAGAGAGAGAGAGAGAGAGAGAGAGAGAGAGAGAGAGAGAGAGAGAGAGAGATTGTAGTACTTACAATGCCCTCCTAACATCTAAATTTTTATATACATTTTGGATACTAAGACTAACATCCAAATGGAAGAATTTGAAGTAATTCTGACGTCCATAGCAGGATTCGAACTCGCCTCCGGAATATCAGAACGAGGTCATCATACCCACCTGACCTCGTCATTATTCGAACTCACAACCGGGGTATCATTACCAGTTCACCTTCATTTTACTGCTTTAACAAAATGCATTTAATTTTTTTGGCTTCTAAGTCTCCGGGTTTTGCTGTTTCTACCCTATGTAATCCGTATCTTTTTCTGCGTTTTGTATTTCGGTAAATGTTTGACATACTCATTTACAGGTCTAATTTGGTGCTTGTGCGACATCATGCACCTATGCTTGTTAGATCTCTCTTGAAGATTGTGTGATTTATTAATTTAGTAAGCCGTATAGTACACAATTATATCACACAATGTCATTTTTTAAAAATTATTAAATACCTAATGCAGAGTGTGGTGATAAATATATAGAGATGTCGAATTGCACTTCATTCGTCAGTGAAATAAAATCTTTCCGGTTCTTATACATGGAGAGACTGCTACTTTGTTAAGTACACTGTCTCGTAGACACAGGCTCTGCATATTTTACTGTATTCTTGGCCATTCAATTCTTTGAATGTGATTGATGATTTTACTGTATTCTTGCCCATTCAATTCTTCGAATGTGATTGTTGAGAACGCATTTGAATGTAACACTACTTTCAAGATATTACTTAATTCCCCTCCGATACTTAATTCCCCTCCGACAATTAAATTCTCCATTCCAGGTACCATAGCTTTAAATTGCTCTAATCCTCCCTAGTTAGGAATATCAACTACCTATAATATGGGATATATTTTTTGGTTAACGTTTCAGATGGATTTAATGAAAGTCAAATCAGTTGGTCTACGGGTCATCTGAAGTTCTTCCTAACGTCGTAAGGCAGTGTCTTGGTCTCTTATACAGAAGCATTTTCAGTCCTTTTTCCTCACAGGCGGTCTTGAGATTCGCATCCGACTAAGTTCATTTCACTAAGTCAGAAGCTTTGCGATAGTACAGCAAGGTGGGTGTTCCATCTCTCTGCTGGCAAATGTTGAATTTTTTCCTCCTACTTTGGTTTCCCCTGCCTCTTCCACGCCCCTGATTACATTGAAAAATATGTGGTTCATTGACACAATCGTGAAATGTTCTGTTCATTCAAGAAAATGGGTACCATTTTAGGCATTAAGAATCGACACAAATAAGTTTGCATTATTTGATCCCACAGAAGAAGAAAAAAATATAGTCCTGCTTGGTAAATTAAAAGGCTATTGTTTCTGAAACGATTGAGATGATGCCTTTAACAAATCATTGCCACTTTACTAGTCAGTTCATTTCTTGTCAGTGACAAAGGTTTTGATAATATGAAAGAAACATCGATAATTTTGTCTCAGCGATATGACGTGAAGAGAAAAGAAGCTTCGGTGTGGGAGGAATCTGCGGTGATCCACTTTAAGGTGGCAGGGATCCGCCGTTGTCGCGCTTAAGAAATGAGGCATTAAGCGAGTGAAATTGACATATAAGAAGGACGAAGTGCAGCCTTACTGGATTTTGAGCTCTACCCTTTTGCGTTCTGTGCACACTTGAATATATATTTTCTCTCTCTCTCTCTCTCTCTCTCTCTCTCTCTCTCTCTCTCTCTCTCTCTCTCTCTCTCTCTCTCTCTCTCTCGTTATTATATATATATTGTACATATTTTAACTAAGTTCGTTTTTCATTATGACGCCGTGTACCTCAATTTGCTACACTTTTTAGTATTCCTTGCTTCACTGAGCAAACATTTCATCTCAAGAGCTTTCGCCTTTTCACAGATTTGCATTTAAAACTACACATCGCTTATATAAAGGGGAATTATATACCTCAACAACCCCTTTGACACGTTCAACTTTAATTTATTATATAATCCTTTTCACTTCAAAACTGTTCAGCCAATTCATTTATCTCCCTTACTTAGTATAATCTGTGACTCACTTTCTTCCCTTTCTGTCTTCTTCGACAACATGCTGAAAGCTACTGTACCATCTTCGTTAGTTACGTTTTGATTACGCATTTTTTCATTTTCATTATTACTCTGTACAGACTCCTTTGACAGTATCTATACTCTTTTCGCAGTCTTTATTTGAAATTATAATCTGCAATATATATATATATATATATATATATATATATATATATATATATATATATAAATATATGTATATACATAAAATATAGATATATATGAATACATATATATGTATATATATAGATATATATGAATATATATATATATATATATATATATATATATATATATATATATATATATATATATTATTTTGCTGATTACACTTTTAAATAAAGACTGCGAAAAGGTTATAGATACTTCCAAAGGAGTCTGTAAAGAGGAAAAATGAAAATGAAAATGCGTACTCAAAACGTAACTAACGAAGATGGTACAGTAACTTTTAGCATGTTGTCGACGAAGATAGAACGGGAAGAAAGTATGTCACAGATTATTCTAAGTAAGGAAGATAAATGAATTTGCTGGGCAGTTTGAAGTGAGAAAGATTATATAATAAAGTAAAGTTGAACTTTTCAAAGGGGTTGTTGAGGTAATTCCCCTTTATAGAAGCGAAGTGTAGTTTTAAATGTAAATCTGTGAAAAGATGAAAACTCTTGAGATGAATTGTTTGCTCAGTGGAGCAAGAAATATTAGAAAGTGTAGCAAATTGAGGTATACGGCGTTATATGGAAAAATGAACCTAGTTGAAATACGTACTATAGTTTTTGTAATTGGTAAAGGTTCCGCTCGTCATGTGCCATTGCCGAAGGGTGCCACGGTATCGTCGTGACTGACCTGGAAGGAAGAAATGGTTTCAATATCAAGTGAACAATGAGATGTCGACTCCCAGCTGATGAACTTTTTCCGTGAATTGGTTTGGTCATTTCTGCAGAGATTAAAGGCCAGTCATAGCAGTTAATTCTTCTTGTTTGTTCGTTTAATTACTCTAAATAACATTAACTGGGCCAGTGGCAATATATATATATATATATATATATATATATATATATATATATATATATATATATATATATATATATATATATATACATATATATATATATGTATATGTATATATATATATATATATATATATATATATATATATATATATATATATATATATATATATATATATATGAATTCATACAAATTTACTTATTAACATGGTTGATGTGTCAACACACCTATTTTTATATGTATGTATGTATGTATGTATAGGTTATCCCTTACAGAAACTTCCCCTTTCAATGGACTTCCAAGTAAAGCAAGCTAGGCGGTTGGCTTTCATACTCCTCAAAAAAAAAAAAAAAGCAGTGTTATCATAACTTTACGCGAATAATGGTCATTCCTTGTTTGGTGTTAGTAATATCCAATAGAGTCAGAAACTCGGGGGAATGAGAGCCTTTGTATGTAAAACATTATTGATTTCAAATGACTGTCGTATGATTGAAGTTTTTCAATTTGGTCCAAACCTTCCATTTTTCAGAGGCTGGTCTTCAAGTGCGCGTTCTCTCTCTCTCTCTCTCTCTCTCTCTCTCTTATATGCACACACACGTACACTGATTAGTGGCAGTTCAGTCATAAACAAGATTCACTCCCAGTCCTTAAATCTCTCTCTCTCTCTCTCTCTCTCTCTCTCTCTCTCTCTCTTTTTTTGTCTCGTTTTCCAGTTTTTGTATTTTTGTATTTAATGAAAAGCAGTTCTCTGTCGTACGCGAAACAAAGTTGCATTTGCAAACGCATCTACATATTGGTAAATGCTTCAAAGCACGATAAGGTTTTTCTTGGAATATATCAAACTTGCATAATTTCCTTGGTTTTAAAAGCCGCCGTTCTGATTGCAATTCAGGACTCCGATTCATTAATCAGGTTCTGCAATTGCCTCCATTGGAGAAAAGCTTTTAGGTCCGTTGTATATTATATCGGAAATTGGTTTCTACATTTACGCAAATTTTCCGAGTTGTTTTGTTGTAGTGTTTGCAACAGCTGTTGTTGTAGATCTTAGGTCGTCCGTAAAATTGGATGTCGCTTCAGTGTCCGTATTTTTTACTTTGATGTTAGAAGTTTAATTTTGATGATGATTTCCTTTTTTTTCCTGGCTATTTACATGTTGCATTGTCATCTGTATTTTATGTCCTTTAGTTATGAATAAAAGTTGCCTTGATTTTTATCGTGTTTTCTGTAGGCACGGGTTGTAAAATTAGCATTTCCCACAGCTTATCGTTATGTTTGGTACCTTGTCCTTCTAAACGGAAAGTTATAAAATGTTCTTTCCCTTTTTGTCATTCTTGATTGCAGTAGTATTCTCTCACTGAAATCTGTCTATCGCATCTGTTAGAATTAGCAGTTTTCTTACCTCTTCTTATTTCTTTCGTAAAATTATAATTCCAATCGATTATTTGTTCAAGAGATAATAAGTCCGTACTCGATGACGTGAGGGGCTTTTTGTAATTCCTTTGTTCAGGCTGAGAGCCTCCTGAACGTGTTAGCTATCCCGGTTATCTTCTCAGCTTGACGTTTCGTAACCTTGAGGTATCAAGTATTTGGGTCTGTGACCAGCACTGTATCCAAGCCAATAATATGTTCAGTTCATTGTCAGACTCTTGATCAGCTGAGTTATGCAACATTGAGTTAGGTCAGTTTTTGGAAAGGTGAGAGCTAACGAAAACCAGATGTCGCCGGCAAATAAACTCCCATGGCCATGATTATGTTGTGAAGTGGGGATGAGGTGGCAATTTCCTTCCAAAAATCGATGACTTAAAACTTGCGATAGACCCAAGAGTCTGCTGTAAGTGACAGTATTACAGTGAGGCAGCATAGTCAACCAAGTGAGAGTTGATTTTTTGTTTGTTTGTGTGTTTTTTTCAAATTTTTTTTTTTATACAAATGAGGTTAAAAAAAGAATAGAGACCAGAAAACTAGCTCCAACTCCAGAGATTTTTGACATACTGCATTCAGAAAGCCTTTAGCGGTAATGTAATGTGAGCCTGAAAAATGCCTTGCTGTGATGAATGTTAATTTTGAATAAGGAAGTCCCTACTGGTACATAATACATATTATGTTAAAATGTTTGAGAGAACATTTTTGAAAGTGAATTATACATGGGGTACATTATTTTGTGTACGTTTTATTCCTTTTGGAATTTCTTTGTCTTGATGTTGGGGAAAGGTTTTCCTAAAAAGAGGGGGAGAGACACAAGTAGTAGTAACGGTAAATATAGAAGGAAAGAACTGTTTATAGTGAAGTGAGATTGAGCAGATGGCTTGCAAAATGCATTCCAGGTCAGTAGAAATGAGGACGAAACGTTGTGAAAATTAAACAGCGGGACCGCGGCAGTGAATCATATTGATCGCTCGGATTCCCAAAATTTACGATCGTCTGGATTTGATGTTCACTGACCCTTGTTTATGGCTAATAGGCCAACGGCCCTGAGGGCCTTCACCAAGGAGGGTTGTTAAACGTTGATGGTCCGGTCAGGAACAACCAAAGTGGCGGTTGCTTGGTTTATGATGTATTTCGGAGGGGATTAGCGGTAGTTAGACGTTGGTTGGGTAGTTTAGTCATTAGACGATCGGTAACCAAGAAATGTGTTCTGTTTGTATCCCTTTGAGGTGTATTGTCAAGGAGATGGATGAATGGTTGCTTCCTGTGTTAGGTTTTCGTTTCATGGTAGAGAATATTTACGTTAATCGGTGATTTTTTTTTTTTATTCTTAATTCTCCAGTATGCTCTTTGTTTCTCACATTGAAGGTAAAATAAAATTAAAAATGTGCAATGTATAGCATGATCTTCAGACAGTCTTACAGTTTTTCTTCATTAAGAATATCCAGCATAGGAACTGATGAGCAACGTTAGCAAACTTCACTGATGCTCGGGACTCATAAGGGCATAATTTAAATGAACAAAAACACACACACACACACACACACACACACACACACACACACATATATATATATATATATATATATATATATATATATATATATATATATGTATATATATATATATAACTCCCATAGAGGACCTCAATGATACAGAAGGTAAAAAAATGGAGTCTTTATTTCCAAGATTTCGGAGGCTGTTCTGCCTCCATGTTAAAAAGCAAGCGGACCGGCTTCCGAAAGCTTGGAAATAAAGAATCTCCTTTTGGAACCTTCTGTATCATTGAGGTTGTCTATTTAGACATGAAGATAACTCTCTATGAAAAAAACAATTTAAACTCTCTCTCTCTCTCTCTCTCTCTCTCTCTCTCTCTCTCTCTCTCTCTCTCTCTCTCTCTCTCCGTTCA
This sequence comes from Macrobrachium rosenbergii, assembly GCF_040412425.1. Lineage (NCBI taxonomy): Eukaryota > Metazoa > Arthropoda > Malacostraca > Decapoda > Palaemonidae > Macrobrachium > Macrobrachium rosenbergii. Next base: position 58,781,252 of record NC_089744.1, read on the forward strand.
TTCTGGATTCCATCATCACAAAAGAGTAAGTGAGAAAGAAGAGCTTCCGTACAAACGTTTACAAATTATTTTGTTTTAAACAATGTAGGCTATCTGAGTCAAGACAGCCAATCCAATCACGATGGGTATCATATCACATATTCAATAGGAAAGGTCAGGAACTTCATTACCTCCCATATATAACAATATATGCATGCAATTTGCAATTCGGTGGGGTGTACAGTATGTCTAAAATTCTTACATGCAGAACTGTAGTGTGTAGCCGGAAAAGTAATAAGGATTATGTTGACGAATAAAAAAAAAAGTTGCTGATATTTTGTATACAATACTGAAGCAGGGAATAAGACTAAGGCCTAAGAGCTTATTTAAGGCAGATAATATCATAAATGTGTCTAGTTGCAGTGTGAGATCCAGAAAATATTTTTTAAAGGCCAGTTTTCAGAGAGGACAGTGGAAGGTAGAGACCAGTAGATGGTTTCATGGTGTCCATAAAAAAAAAAAAAAAATAATATGCCGCATTGGCAGTCTATACAGATCTTCTGCAAACAAGGGGGAGCAAAATTTTTTAAAACAAAGCTCAATAGCTTTTGTTCTGGCTCTTGACATAAGCAGCGTAGGTAAATCCAAACTAGTTTTATTTATCTTTTAAGGAATACTGGATTTTACGTTGCATTTGCGCAAAGCCTTTAATCTGTCCGCATTTTCATCATTATACTGAAAAAAAAATCACCGTTTTATGTATTGAACTTTAATCACGAACCATGCTTCCCCGAGTCTTTATTTATTATTTATAGAGCTCCGTCGATATTTTGTGAACGCAATCCTTTTGTTTACGACTGCCATGAAAATGTTTTTATAGAGATATTAACAGGGAAGTGCTATTTCTCGGCGCGTATTTTTGCATCTTTTGCTCATTTTTTCCCGAAATTATTAGATTACCTGGTCTTTGTCCCCGTGGGTTATGAACCCCATTCTCAAAGACCAGGACATTTTCGGGAGTAATTTACGAACATCTGAACTCATCACTGTATTATTTTTGGCGCTCAAAAGGCTGTGTTTTATGTGCGCGTTTGTTATATAATAAGGCGGACTCTACAGATCAAGGGAGTGCGGCTTATCTGGTAATACTGTATTTCAGGCAAACTGCCTCTTCGCCAAAAAAAAAAAAAAAAAAAAAAAACTTCGCTCCCATTTTTGAAGAGAAAAGTTTTTGGGAAGTATGCAAAATATATATTGTTAAACTACGTAGAGCCTTGGCATTTCTTGGATGCTTACGAGAGACATATGTCTTATGAGAACGTTTTGATATCAAAACTTATGCAAAACATTAATAATCGTTTGACGTTAAAAGACTTTATAGCGTTATTTTCCATTATTGAAAAAAATAATAGTTATAAAGCTTATACTTTATAAATTGATATATTGTCTTCGAAACTTACAATAGCCGCTTGAAAGTGTGTACAAACAACTGTTATTTATGAAACATCATTGCCCCTTACCCATTCTTCTTCCTCTAGTTCATTTTTTCCTCAAATGGAAATCCTTTTCACCTCCCCTTGAGATCTCCGTCCGTATTCTATTCATCCTAAGGTCTTAAGCCTTCTTATCCCTCTGTTGAGTAATTATTTTGGGATCTTTCCAGACCACTTTCCATTCCATTATCACTGACTCTCCTTTGACTGTGACCATTTGAGCCCTTGGATATCTTTGTGTTCTTCTCAGACCTTTTGAGGGTCCCTATAAAATCACAAACATCCACTCCTCCATCCACCCAACCCCGCTACCACGTCCCGCTTTCTAGATCTCCTGAAGGGCTCTACTAAGGTCTTTTGATGAAATCCTCTGATTCTTCTTTCAAATCCTTATGCAGACTGCTTTCCGACTCTCCCGTGCCCTTTGGATAATGTTGCGTCTAGTTGGGCATCGAGGAAGGTTGTCTTAATATCTTAGTAATCTCTATCACTTTACTGAACATATGGGCCTCCAAGCAAAGTCTTCCTTTTTCGGAATAACGGATCTTTTCCATGTTGTCCACAGGAGGACCATAGGTCTTTGTTACTGTAACAATCTTTTTCATGCTTTACGAAGGCCACGTTCTTGAGCCTCTGCGAGAGCTGTGTCTGGGAAAAGAAGGGTCGTTCTATGCTCCGGACAGTAATGGAGTTCCCACCTCCTACTTGGGAGAGAAATGATGTTTTAAGATAAAAATGCCACCCTCATCCGCTAGTTCACCCATGCTCATTTTGGGGTGGAAGCTCTTGGGAGAAGGGATGAAGGAGATTTTATCTTTTTAAATATATTCCAGGGAATCCTAGACAAAAGTGCCCTTTTATCATCGGTATGAACATTATTTTCAGATCTGTATGCAAATCAGTTTGCTAGGTAATTTACTGTCATATTATTTCCAAATCTTTTTTCTTTTGCCTTCTTAAGCTGTAAAATCTTTCATCTCAATGTTTTTATTGTACTATGTGTGTGTGTGTGTGTGTGTGTGTGATGGGAGGGTATGATATCTCAGGAAAAAACCCAGAGACGTTTTTCACGAACAATGGCAGTTATTGAAGTTTCATTTTAATTTGAAAAAAAGGGTTGAGGTTTTTTTTTTTCAAAGTTAAATTACTATTCTCTATGATTTTCAGCACTGGGTAGTTTTTTCTGATATTATTTTGCCAAGAGGCTAAATGGCGCAGTTTTCTAACTGACGGTTATCCTTGAATGTATTTTCAGCGTTGTTCCACCATGAAATTTGATTTTGAAGTTTTATGCGAAATATTTCTTTTGCTTCAAATGAATTTTTTATAACAAATCTATTTTCGGCGAAAAAGATAATTCCAGAATAATTACATCTTCGGCTAACCACCAGAGATTTAAAGATGACTTTAAAAGAGTAAATTTTCAAGTTTCCTTAAAGCCTCCAAAGGCAATTGTTACCTCGTCTGTAGCCCGAATGAAACTGATGATCTTGCTTCGAGAGGGAAATTATCGTGCCACTGCAGGAAAGTTATCGTGCTTCTGCGGGAAAATTATTGTGCATCTGAAGGGAAATTAAAGGTCTCCGTTTAGGAAGAGATCCGAAAATCGGGCTCGTTGTGAGCCGTTGGAAATGGAGTGGGCTATTGGGGTTATGTAAGATTTTTATCTCTCTCTCTCTCTCTCTCTCTCTCTCTCTCTCTCTCTCTCTCTCAGAGAAGTAGCTTTCATTGTCTCCATAAGGATTGGGTGGGAGATCGAGAGGTCCTTTTGTTCTTGGCCTAGGAATTTTCCGAAGTTCTTTTGCATGCACCCGCAACCCCCCCCGGTTTAAGTGCTGGGCATTTGGACTTAGCGCGCAGTCTCTTTAGCTTAAAACAGGTTTTTGGTAAGAGTTAATACTTTATCGAAAGAACAGTATCTTCATGTTATTTAAAAGATAACATATTTAGAAAAAAGGAAAAAGTTTGGTGATTATCGGAATGAGGATGATAACGTCTTACCACAAGAAGTGAAAATAAACTCCAATTGTATTGATGATATAAGTCCTTCTTCAAAACAATCATGGGCAATCATTATACAGGACTAAATATTTCATATTAACAGATTTACGCTTAGTAAAAAAAAAAAAAAAATTTTGAGAACAGAGCTGTATTATATGTTATATGCTATTCGTGTTAAAAACATATTAGGAATTTTAGTTATTAATCTTGCCATGGTATATATTTAACAGGATGGACTTTCCTTTAGTTTCCTCTGCTTTCCGTCACGGTGTGCAGAAACGGCTATTATTTGAGAAGCTTTTGTTTCATTCATGAATCCAGTGCGCAAAATAAAGAACTCACTGGGTACTTTTCTGTTCGTGAACATGTACTGAGGGGTTATTTTTCCAAAGTCATCTACTTCGGTGACGATCTAGATTTTATTTTATGAATTGAATTATATGTATTCCCTCTAAATTTTCTTTTCTTACAAACTATGTATGAAAACGTAAATGTATTCAGCTCTAGTACTTTCTTGTTCATACCTCATACCATAGAGTAAAGGGCAATCTAAATGGTGTTGAGGTCAATCCATGTATTGGGAAATTAATAAAAGTGACAAAGGGAAAAAACTGGGTAAGGACTGTATATGTCTGGGTTTTATTTTTTATCTTAGAATAAAGGAAACTTCATTTTGCTCTAAGATAACTTGACCCCTACTGTTTTCGTTATTCATCATTAGCGTTATTAGATAAGTACTTGCAAATAAATGTATTAACAGGATATCTGATTATTTCCTTTTTTGTTGACTAGAATGTAACAGGCGACAGAAACTGATTAGGCCTAAAATCATTTAAAGCTCATTCGCGCGTTACAATTATTCATCATTATGGATTAGGGATTATCTCACACCATTGAAGAGTATTATGATTGATCAGATTAAAATTATAATCTGTAAAGATAACACGTGAATACAGGATAAGCCAACCAGCGTGTTTTGAATGTTATGATTTCCACAATTGTATTATTAAGCGACAGGAAGACTTTTTCCCTGGAAGGAATCCGTTGTATTTTAAACGTATTTTAAATGTCAGCTACTTGGAGGAAAAATAGCAGCTATATATCAGCACCTCGAGTACTTATTTATTATATCAAACTGCCACTATATTCCGTCACCATTTAGCGTATAATACTTCCATGTTACTTTATACTTTCTGAGTAGGGCTGGCCACGACACTAATACTTTTTGAAATAACTGGCTGAAAAACTTCATGCTAACGTAATAGAGGCATCGAGACCCATTCATCAATTTTGAGCCGAGAGGGCCCAATGTTTTCGTCAATACTCATAACAAACGGGCTAAGGATATAAAGGAATGATTAGAAAAACGTACACACAGAAAAACGATATATATATATATATATATATATATATATATATATATATATATATATATATATATATATATATATAAATAATTGTTTTTAAAAAGAAACGAAGAAAGTTTGATAAGCCATTATCTTAAGGCAATTACACATCGGTGCTCTTCCCGGTTAGGTCATAAGGTGTTTAGATTGAACCGGTTTGGGTTTATGAAGGCATTATGTCCGGAATTGTTTTCTTCCAGATTTCTTGCGTGTTGTTCTCGATAGGAGATGGATTATAGTTATAAACTTTTGACCTTGGATTACAGGGTTTACCTGCGATTCATTTAGTGGTAGTTATCAGGCGGTCGGTTTGGATTGATCTTTTAAGTAAGAAGATTCTGAGGGTTTTGTCCATGAGTCTGCCTTTAGGGCCTTTCTAACAAGTTCGTGTTATCTGTTTTGCTCATGATGACTGATTCCGAGTTGTTCTTCCGATATGGGAAGGCAATTTTACATAGTAAAGATGATTCACTCCATTTAATGCCATGCCCAAAATCTCGAATGTGAACGAAAATCCCCCAATTTTCTAGGCCATGCATATATACGTTTTTTACAGGCTGCAACATGGAACTTTGTAAACCAGGGGTTCAGTTTCTCTCTTATTTTGATGTAGATTAAAGAGAACACACTGTGTTTTTTGGACACGAAAACCAAAAGGGTTTTCAGGATCGATGTTCTTAGTGAAGTTTTTAATGCCCTCAATGTATCGGAGTTTTATTGTGTTTGTAATGTTCTTTTTGTTGTTATTCTCAGGGCTTCGAAAATATATTTGATAGGGTTTTGTTGTGGTTATTTCGGGCATTGCATGATTCTCCTCTTAGGCGGGTTTTAATACCCGTTAGAACACTGCTTCCTGCATGTGGAAATCTTTATACCTCGGTGGCTGTTTCTTTCCTTCTGCTTTCAAGCTTGGGCACGCCTGCGTGTGTGTGTGTGTGTGGTGTGTGTGCGTGTGTGCGTGTAAAGCAAGCTTAAGAGAGCAGGGACATGTGCGGCCAGCCCTAGTTGCAGATATTAGAATAAGGAAATATTCATGATATCGAGTGAACATTGTCAATTATATTCTTAAGTGCTGTTATACTTTCAGTTGATTTCCTGTCATGAGCTCAGAAAATAGGCGTGAGTGATATTACCTTTCGATAGCAACGAAAGTAAAATAGCGTACATTTTTGCTCTGGCGTTTTTCTGTTTTTGTATTAAAGCTACTGCGCGACATTACATACCATATTGAAACTGATATCTTTTACCAAAACGTTCCTCTTAAACTGTTTATAATTTTGCAATTCGGCACTTTTTATACCTGTATTCTCTCTTTTACAGACTTTTATTATATAGGCATCGTAAAAAAAAAAAAAAAAAGAGGAGTGAATATCGGATCGTATCTCTCAAGTAATTGAACAATATTTTTCATTATGATCCGTACAACTTTTCCACATTAACTGGTTAACGGAAATCTGAGGGCCTTATGTATTCGAGTTTCATGTGTTGTTAGCAATATTTACACACGAGCCTATGGGTAATATATTCATTAATGACTGCATTTACATTGAACTGTACTTGGGAAATTAAACTGGTTATGAAACAGTTATTGTCGGTTTTAATTGTTATCATAACTGTTAATAATTATCAGATGATCGTATTAGCTGAAAGAAACTGAAAGTTTTTGCGAAATCCTGTTTTATGAGTGGTGAAATAAATGTATGCTAAAGAAACCCTCTCTCTCTCTCTCTCTCTCTCTCTCTCTCTCTCTCTCTCTCTCTCGCTGAGTGTCATTCCACACAGGCAGACGGTATCATTCCGAGACAGGAGTGAAAACAAAGTGCACGAAAAGTAAAGCGTCAGGACCGCCAGATTGTCGTCATATTTTAGAAACGATTATGGCAAGAGGAGAGTAAAGGAACACCCGGAGGGTAAACGTGTGAACCCCGTCGCGAGAAGGGGGTGCCATTTCATTCTCCTTTCTTTTCTCTTTCTCTCTCCCAGGAGAATTGGTTGTTGCAGTGTTCGAAGCTTTTACCTCTCTATTGTTATTTCTCCCTAGCGGTAGCACCCATTACCTCCTCCTCTTTCTTACCTCCCCCAACACACTTTCACCCTCTGCATTACCTCCTCCTCCTCCTCCTCCTCCTCCTCCTCCTCCTCCTCCTCCTCCTCCTCCGCACGTCTCGAATGACTCCTTCTACTTACCTCCCCCATCGACTTCTTTTCCTTACCTCCTATACCCTCATACATCCCTTCTATTCCTCCTTTGCATCCCTCTTCCTTCTCTTTCTTCCTTAAAATAAAAGAAAAAATTATGTTTCCCTGAAATCGAGTGGCCAAGGAGGCATTAATGTACATGAACTTGATTGCTGACATTTGAATCGATTCTCTCTCTCTCTCTCTCTCTCTCTCTCTCTCTCATTTAAATTACCATTTTCCTGACGTTTGGGTTGTTTCTACTCTTCTTTGAACAAGTTTCATTTTGAAATTTTCGTATGTAATATATATGTATTTGCAGCAGGGATAGAGATCATAGCTTTGGAAATCCCAAGACAAAGAAACATCGAAATTACAAAATTCTAATTTAGAATGGCCTTATGAAAGAAGCCGTAGAGAGATATAACTTAGTATTCTAAGCGACGTCGGTGTTTTTCTTTAGACAGCGTGCAAAACTGAATGGAGGTCATTCTTAGGTTTGGACAAGAATTTACTATTACTCTTTTTAAAGATGAGACCAGTTATCAAATCAAAATAAGCCTTGGTAACGTAGGGAGATTTATGATCCAAGATTTAGGCTTGTGCTGTGCATCTTTTGAAGTGTAACATCGTTAATATGTCTTCGAAATCCTTAGTTTTTCTAGAAGAATTTTACACACCAGCAGAGGTACTGGTATCTCTTATGGTCACGAACTGATAAACGCAGACTTCCTCACATGTGACTGCGATCTTTATTCTACAAAACAAAAGAGTGCATGTGAAATGTTTAATGCTTTAGAAACTTGTTACTTGCCTCAAGAGTAACACACTGCTGCGCATTGATTTTTTATTTTTTATTTTGTACCTGTTAGCTTAAAAGATTAGAGTACAATTCAAGTGCATCGGCTATCTCGTTAAAAATGGTTTAATGTTTGGTTTTGTGAGCAAACTAAAATACATTTTTTAATATTTCGATCCCGACATCGATTTCTGCTAGCAATAGCTATTTGGATTTTCTTACCTTACTGTTCAGAACATTACTGTTTGCTGTTTTAAATACTTCATACCCCTATTTTAGCATGAAACATCTGGAATATAAATAGATTTCTTTACATGAAATCATATTTTAGTCTGTCGTGAATGTACGAATACATACATATACACAGGCCCACTATATATATATATATATATATATAAATATATAATAAATATGTATGTGTGTGTGCGTGTGTGTCACGTACATCCGCGACAGAAACTAAATTATGATTTCATGTAAAGAAATTATTTATGTCCCAGATGTTTTATGCTAGTGTATATAGTTATGTACGTGTATTCTTGTTCGTGTGTTTATACGTTAAAATGTTTACCCTCGAACCAATTCAGCTAAAATATATAGGCTTTGCTCTAACAGATGAATAGATAAACTAATGAACAAAGTCTATCAGATAAGTGGAACGTAAACTAGATAGTGTCAGTGTGTCATTTATCATTGTATAATCAATGATTATTTTTTTTAATCATTGTGATGTTGAGCCGTTATCTATCACGTTATGTATAGTGCGAGTAATAAATTTTTTATGCTGCAGATATGGAAAATATAACGTTTTTAAAATTGAACTTTGCACTGAAATTTATCCATTTTGTTATATCCCAAACGGTGAGGACAAGTTTGACAGAAGCATTGATAAGTAAATGATATTGTAAAGACATAGGGCAGTGTAGCTATCCCCTTTGATAGTTTTGAAACAATACGCTGTACATGCTGTATATGCATGAGCGCATTGGGAATTCCATTGCGTACAGAGGCAGGGAGGTGTACTGTCATATATATGCATACGGCTGGTGATATTTGCGGGGATTAGAGACCGCAGTAACATCCCACATTGGCTCTCATGTGTGTTCCAACCGCCGAAGTTTGTCCATGCTGTTGAACTGACGCTTCTGGGTAATGCAAAACAAACACAACAAGGGATAGAGTAAATAAAATGACAATGGGAGGCAATGGAGCCTGATGCAGAATTTCAATACTCGTACCAAACACGTCAACACCTTATTCTTCTCTCGCTCTTTTAGGCTCTTTCTGCCGCCGGAAAGAGTGGCCTGCTTTAAATTCCCTTCTTAATTCTTTCTTTCTCTTGTGATTGTCAGGAAGTTTTTGATGACTCTCTCTCTCTCTCTCTCTCTCTCTCTCTCTCTCTCTCTCTCTCTCTCTCTCAAACAGCCGTGCAAACATACTCTTAACCATTAAAAAATGTATTCTGCTCTTCATTCTCATTTCAATTATTACTACATATCGTGAGTTTTAGATCGTTTCTCTCTCTCTCTCTCTCTCTCTCTCTCTCTCTCTCTCTCTCTCTCTCAAACAGCCGTGCAAACATACTCTTAACCATTAAAAAATATAGTCTGCTCTTCATTCGCATTTCAATTATTACTATATATCGTGAGTTTTAGATTCTCTCTCTCTCTCTCTCTCTCTCTCTCTCTCTCTCTCTCTCTCTCTCTCTCTCTCTCTCTCTCATATCACTGTAAAAGGGAATTCGGGTTCACTCACATGAAATTAAATTTTTATATAAGGGAAATGGCTGCATTTATTTGTTGAAAGAATAATGATCATCACTGAATTTTAGATGATAAATGGATATAGACATTACTCCACTAGAAATATGATTATATTTAAATTAGAGCTATTTTTTCACTATTATCTCGACTGCCGTTCCTGCAAATAGGTCAGTTTTGAAAATTTCGATGAAATTTAAATGTACGTCTGCTGCAATATATATGTTTTTATGTCTAGGAATATAAAACCTTTATCTTGACAAAGTTATTTCTTTTCAGTAATTCCTTTTTTTTTAAGAACCCCCTTTTTCACATGAAAAAGTTCCGTAATAAAAAGAGATGCACCATTTTACCGGCGGGGGTCATTGTGCACGCAGTTGCTAATCGTATTAGCTAGTTGAATGTCGTTTTAAATTCATTTTGCGCGATTGGGGAAGGCTAATGTCCCATGTTCGTATTGTTATTGAAGGGTCGTATGTTCGCTTCTGACATCATGGGACACTTTTTCCCTCTCACCTCTTTAAGGGACTTCAGCACAGAGGGACTTCATATTGCTTTGTTACCTCTTCTCAAAAGTTCCCACCTGTTTAATGGGCCAACATTAATATTTAAATTGCTTAAATTAGGGAATCTTTCAGGTAAAGTGTTGCTCATTACTGCCAGTAGATTTTTTTATGTTTTCATAATGAATATGAGGATAAGAAAACTAGATTTGTTAAAGAGATTTTAGCCGTGTAAAATATTCAGAAAGAATAACTTTACAGATATTGTGGTAAAGTGTTAATTACTTTTGCCTGCGATTAATAAGATTTATATGTTTTTTTCTCTCTTGTGTGAGGGGCCGGTTGTATTTAAAGGGAAAGAAGCCTAATGAATTTATCTGTGTATTAAGATATTAATTTTTATGTCGATTATAGAAAAATTCTTTTGAAAACCTCGGCGTAAACGTTATATTTTCTCTTAAATATTATTTCATTTTACCCACATACGTCGCTTTACAAAATGTGAAATACCAAATCGTATCATATATTGACAATGTACGAAAAGAATTGGTCAGTTACTCCAGACCGCTGAGGGTTTTTGCAAGTTTCAATAATGCTTGGTTTATTCATGTTCGTCACGATACCTTTCTCTCAATTCCTCTCATTTGTTCGGGCTTAGGACCAGTAAGTGTGCAGAAGATGAAATTGTCTAGTTAATTGCCTTTTATGTTTTTCTTAGTTTGCTGTGACACTTTTTTCTTCCAGTATATGCTAATGGAGAAGAAAAATCTGAAAATGGTTTATATTCATATAGAAGTTTTAAACAATATATATATATATATATATATTATATATATATATATATATATATATATATATATATATATATATATTTATATATATATATATATATATATATATATATATATATATATATATATATATATATTCATACTGGGTGTTTGAAATTAAAGCCCCCTCCACAAAACAAATGGAAAGTTATGAAGTTGTCTGCAATAGCCTATCTCCAGGTACATTATTTTAAGTTTCTATTAAGCTATTTTTCATTTTACATTTCTTGTATTTTCAGACTTAGTGACGGGGTTAGATACAGCCATGGCCAACGACTCGGAGGAAATCAGATGGATTGACCAAACCCGGGCTATAACCTTCAGAGAGGCCAGGGATGCTGGCGCATCCTTCATTTCACGTTCCTGGATGGCTAAATACATTAAAAGAGATGAATCCTTTGTTAAAAGAAACTGGAACAAAAATCCATATGACTGTCATCGGGAAAAGAGTGAGAATCTTGGAAGGCCTGAAGTCCTTTCTCAGGAGTCAAAAGACATCATAGCTGAGGCAGTGGGTAGACCAGGAAAGAAAGTCTTTACGTAAATTGGCGCTTGAACTAGAAACAAAAAAGGGGAAAGAAGAGAAGTTATAGTGCTGTATATCGTGAGTTGAAAAACTCTGGTATCGAGCCATTTCATGTTATCAGCAAGCCCAACATCACTCAGCAACAGAGACGAGACCGTGCATGGTTTTGTGGTTCGTTTCTTAAAGATTGGGATGGAGCTGACTTTCTCCATGTTGCTGCATCATATGAATTCTTCATTTACACAGTCAGGAAGCCAAATCATAAAAATGACATAATTTGGAGTGCAAAGTTGGATGATATCAACAATGAAATGCACTATCGCCAAGTTGTGAAATTTCCTGAATGTTTGGGAATTTTTCTCTGTTTCACAGTCAAACGGTTATTGTGGATCATCAAAGAAAAAGGACAGTTATGGAATGGTGGATACTTCAGAGAAACTGTGCTTACTGGTGGAGTATTTCCTTTCCTCAAAGATCCTGAAAATGTGTTATCTGTTGAAGGAGTCACATTTTTGCATGATAAGACACCATGTTTCAAGGCTCTTCAGACACAGGAGCTGCTTCGAAACAGTAGTATCGATTTCTTCTCGTCAAGTGAATTTCCAGGTAGCTCCCCTGACCTTAATGTGTGTGAAAGCATTGGTAGTATCTTAAAGGATTGTGTTGAAGCGCGCACAGTGAACTATGATGGTATACCAAGCCTTGACGACCTGCGAAGAGAGGTGACCGAAGTGCTCAGGGAAATGGAGTTTGAGTCTCAGCTTTTTTGCGATTTGCTGAAATCATACCCCTCAAGAATGCAGGCTGTGGTACAGGCAGATGGAGGCCACACAAAATATTAAATACTCAAAGAGAAACTTAAATAAATACCTGTTCTGAATTACTTTTGTTTTTGTCCTTAGGCGAATGAAGAATCATTTTATGAAGACCTAAGCTAACGGACATTGTGTTTTATACACGAGCAAATTGTCCCTTTTGTGAAGATCAATGTTGTCTGAAAAGCCCACTAAATTTGCATATTTTTAAGTTTTCATTGATTGAGATAATGTTGACACTTCATTAAATATTTACATGCAGACAGGCTTACAGAAATTATCTGTAACCTTTCTCTGGAAGTCTACGAAAATAAAACTAATAAACAGCAAGTAAAATGCTATCACAGTCATTAATTGCTAGTAAGGCTATGAAAAATTATACAACTTTTTTTTAGCAAAAAGTATTACATATAGCCCTACCCCTTCCATTCCCTTTATTATGATCGAATAAGACAATTGCACAAAAGAGGGATAGAACAGCAAAGACAGAAAGTATATTCATATTTCTGTCAACGGATTTACTCTATCGTTAAAAGTAAAATGTAAGCACCTCTACAGGT
>NC_089744.1:58799098-58816598 GCF_040412425.1 Macrobrachium rosenbergii
AATATACGTTTTAGCATTAAGTTTACTGAAGTACATAATTCATATATCATTATAATCCTTAAATCATTGGCTTCATGATGTTTAGCGATGAAATTGAGAGACACTACTTTTCTTTGAATAAAACTGAGGTGTAATGAAAGTTATAACTTTTGAAAGACGGATTTCATGAGGAGAGGTCGCAGCGTAGATGTTCACTCAGTGACGGCTGGAAGAGACTGATGAGTTTCCAGCCCTGTGACTGGCTGACCAATGGCCAATCAGGAGCGTCGTAAGAGACGGGGTTAGATATCAGATGCATGGGTGGTGTGAATTAATAACATTAATGTTTTACCCCCACAGTATTCTTTTCCAGATAGTAAGTCATATGTATACCAAGTTTGGTTGAAATGCTTTATATATATATATATATATATATATATATATATATATATATATATATATATATATATATATATATACATATGGATGTGTGTGTGTGTGTATGTTCCAGCATAACTGAAATGCATTGAGCAATATCAGCCAAACTTGTATACATATGACTTACTATCCGGAAAAGAATACTGTGGGGTAAAAATCACTGCTATTAATATATGTATATATATATATATATATATATATATATATATATATATATATATATATATATATATATATAATATTTTCCCTTTCATCTTTAAGCAAAGCAGATGCAAATCTCACATAATTCAGTAAAGATTAAAGATAACATTTTATTGTATTAGGCACGGCATGAAGTATTCGAAATTAATAGTGCGCCACTTAACGAACTCACTAAGGCTTTCAGTGTCTTACGGAGCAAGACCTCCTTCGGATAACTTTGACCATCGCTATCGCTTGTTCTGACCAGGCAGAGCATCGCATCCGATCTCCAGCTCCTACTTGATACGTCTTGGTCTCCCCACTTTTCAAGAACATTAAGGTGTCTTCCAGTCCTTTCAGCTTGTAATCACAGAGCACGTTTCAGCCCACAACAACGATCAGTCTTCCATCTTTCATCTATATAGCGAACTGGGGTAATATTAACGTTGGAATCTTCCAGCTCTTAGATAATTTTAGCAAAATGAAGAAATCCTCATATGATATTTTCTCCATCTCGTGAACGAATAATCCGTAGAAATAAAGAAGTTCTTCGATGGTTTCTGTAGTTTTATCGACCCATTGTGTAGCTTGGCAAAGTAAACCATGCTCTGAAAGCGTTGTTAAATTGATATTTAAGATTTTCTTTCCTATTACTTAACTTACTCGGCATTACAGTTGCGCATGTCCAGGCAAGCGCAAGTGTGTGCTTTGTCTAATGTTGGCCTTCGGCAACAAATGTGAAACCTCTCTCATACAAACGCACACACACACACACACACACGCGCGCGCGCGCGCGCCATAGCAATTGTCTTAGCCACCTGGAAATTTGTACCAAGGAAGGAAGCATAAGTAACATCAATTAAACGAGTTAAAGTTTGGACCGGGATGTCTGAAGTTTGTAATGATAGTCTGCCTCTCAGCATCTTTAAATGCAAGATTCCAGTTACTTTTCTTTCAAAATGCATGTACAAAATTTACTTTTGCTCTCTGTTGTCTATGAGGCATATGTATTTGCATTTGTAAGTAATTAAGGTGCATGACTTTAAAAATTTCTGTTATTCTCCAGTCACCCAATAAATTACGTGGAAGAACCAGTGAGGGTCCGGCGTTTTTATTTTTTTGATTAAAATACTTTGACTCGTTTGCTCTTCGTTATTGTCATCAGATTATTTGGTAAGCAAAATTTTCCTGACTGGCGTATATCCTTTATAGTTGGATTTCTTTTTTGAGATTTTACGCACACAGGCAAGGTATTTTGGGTACCTACTTATCTCCAAACCGCAACTTTATATTTACAGATTTAAATTAACACATTTGTGTATTTGTCTTAACCGCTTGCAAGAATTACAAGAGGTGTGATTAGCTGTGTAAAATATGGTTTTATCTTAGGATTTGTGTTACAAAACTGTATCTCTCTCTCTCTCTCTCTTCTCTCTCTCTCTCTCTCTCTCTCTCTCTCTCTCTCTCTCTCAATTAAAGTAAGATTCTGCTAGCTATGCTGATACTAAATATGATTTTCTTTTTACAAAAATTCCTTGAGTCACTGTGGTCTTATACTATAAAACTTTGGTTGGATAATGACGATATGAAAGCTGTCATAGTAGCAGTAACATTAGCAGTAGCATTAGCATTAGTAGCAGTAGAAAGAAGAAATGAAGGTAAGACAGGCAAAACAAGTGACTCGGGAAACATGTCGTTTTCCCGTATGAGAAAAAATTCCTAATTGTACAAACAGTCCAGCATTTTTTCTCCACTCCTTCCCGTTACTCATTATCTTTTCTACCGTTTATTCTGCTCGCACTTGCAGATATGTAAATTTTTTTAACAAGAGGACGGGTGTGTCTCCTTAGCTGTTCCCGCTATCGCGTTACCGCCGTTGTTTGCTCAGATCCAGAGGCTTGTTTGTGTAAAATAATCCTTCTCGTGATTCTGATTTTTTTTTACTCTTTTTTGTCTCTCCTCTTCCTGGTAAAGAGGTGCTTGTGTTTTGAGCGAAAGCTATTACCCGAATTGACTCTGCAGCTTTGTTTAAGTTACGTAGTTTGCTGCCATTATTCCGTTTGCTTGTCTCATTAGAAACGGAATGCCTTTGGCACCTTTTGCCCAGAATCATAATTTGTTCTCCTGGGATGCATTTGTACTTTTTGAAGATGATTACCATTCTCCATTTTTACCTCTAACAATCTTTCCCTTCTGTTCTTGTGCCTCCATTAATAGATTACTATTTGAATGGGATTCTTTTGTGTCAGTAGTTAATAGGCAGCAATAAAACGATCAAATTATACATTAAAGTTTTCACTCATTGTCTTATAATCATGAGGGTTTTTAGCAGATTTCTTTGTCTATAATTTGCTCCCTGTTTCTCCAGCTGTTATAAAGTATCCTATATATATCCAGTATCTTTGTTTCTGAGTGCGACATATGTCGTTATATTTCGCTTTTATATTTTAAATTTCTATTTGGAAAATAGCTTTTTGTGATATGTGTACTTACACACACACATATATATATATATATGTGTGTATGTGTATGTGTGTGTGTTTGTGTGTGTATATCTTAACTTAAAATTATAGCAAGCAACCCTTAACAGAAAATACCCTTCGAGGTTGAACATTAGGAATCTGGTAATAATGACTTTGATCTTTCTGGTTTTATAGAACTCAAAAATAGCCCCGTGTCTTATATAGCTGGATTTGACATTGTTTATAGGACTCTTCCTCTTGTGAGGTACAAAAGAGCTCTTGAATCTGTAAGAGCATTATGACGTAAAATATGAGAGGTTGGGAGAGATTTTTTATATTTTGGTTTCAAACGGGTATCATATGATTATATTTGTGAAATCCAGTTTGTATATGTTCATGACATGCAGCATTGCACTTTACTCTATACGGCTGGGTAAAAGTGTTTTGGAAATAAGTTTTCAAATCGAAGGTATTGTATTTGTGCAAGTCTGTTTGAAAATTAGATACTGTACTTTGATTCTACCAGGCAGTGAGTTGTTTAAAAAATAAGTAATGGGAAATGGTGCAGATTTGCATGACTATAAATATATTTAAAAACAGTTTACACGAATGTCGTTTTTTGCTAGTGCCTTTTCGACACTGCCTTCCCAGGTAGTCAACCAGGAAAATCTGTATCCCAGCTGAGGATGAAAGTACCTAGCGATGTTTTGATTCAAGCATCAGAAGAGCTAAGGACCTCGTAATGACGCCGTTCAGAACTTTGGAAGAGGAGAAAAAGATTAAATGAAAAAGAGAAGCCGAAAGGTGCATACATCATAAGAGGTCTCCACAACCCCAGATGGAAAAGGGTTTTTGGATGAGATGGAAAGGACTAATGGAAACGCCAGTCAGAGAAGGGGGTTTGTGATGAGAGGGGCCTCGTGCCCCAGGGAAGACACTGGGGGAAGGGGGAGGGAAAGAAATGAAAGTGGGGCGCTAATGTGAAAACTCTTGAAAAGGATGAAGTTTGAGTTAAGAATAAAAAGGGCACTTATGTTAAAACATAAAGTGCCTGAGAGAGAGAGAGAGAGAGAGAGAGAGAGAGAGAGAGAGAGAGAGGGCAAACTAGCTTTGTATAGTATATACACGAAATAAAGAGCATTCCTGGTTATGAGAAAGAATACCAATTAAATAGTGAAATACTGAAAGGAAGCGGCCTTTTAATATATTTATATCCATTAGGAATTACCTCAAGGATAGCAGATGAATAGGGAATGGACAAAGAACTGGAAATGTGTACATGAATAGAATGGGGAAAGAGAACAAGAGAGAGGCGAAGGGGGTAAAGGAAAAAAGTCTGGGCCGAAAATGGAAGACATGAAGCAGCTAATAACTGAAGGCAGGGATAGGATACAGAAGAGAGAATAGAAAAGGAAAAGGTTAAAATAAATATTCATGAGAAAAGGAACAATGCGTTTTAGATGCGCACTTGTTTGTGTATGCGTGAGCGTGTGCGTGTGAAAAGGAGAGAGAGATAGAGGAAGGAAGGAACAGGTGAGAGAAAATAAATGACTACTACATCGATAGAATCTTGCAGGATGCAGATAGGGAGGTTCTTTTTAAACGAAGGAAATTGGAGGAGGGGGAGAAAGGAAGAGGTGGCTTTTCCTTTTTTTTTTTTTTTTTTTTATCACGGGGGATATGAGGAACAAGAGATATTTCCCCTTTTTAAAAGGAGGGGTAAGTATGAGGGAAGGAAACCCGGTTGTTTAAGGTGGGGGAGAAGAAGAATGACCTTGCGTTAGACGAGTTGCTTATGAAGCGGATGGAGGCCGAGAATGACAAAATGAAAGTTTAATTTGACGATTTTCCTTAAAATAAATCTAGATATTAAGAGAACATTATGCTACTGTTTATGTGCGTGTAAACATACTGTATTATATGCCGTCACCGTCATACTGAAAAAAGCGTCTTCTGTTCAGCTTCGTAACAGATGATCTTACTTAGGACCAAAGATTATGGGAAAAAAAGATAAATGTAAATAGACGAACAGGTTTAGTGCAAGACAACTCGGATCGCTCAGTCCTAACCAGATTGGTGAGAGTTTTGTAGGAAAGTTGTTCCTTTTATTTATGCTTTGTAAAAGTATTGGCAAAATAACCATAATGCTTTATTGTCAAAGCATGTAGAAATTAGCATGTATAAGTTCGAAAGTCGTATACACAGGTAGCTGTAAAAACAAGGAAACATAAACGTGTACTTGTCTTCATGAGCAGACGTGGAGACGAAGCGGGGTTTTATTATGACGCGTCTGCAGGCAGCCATTTCTCCTCTGGCCCAAGGAAAGACTGCTATAACAAATGAGGATAATAAGCAGGAGATAAAGTTAAAAGAGTTAAGGATGCACACACACCTCGTCTTGAGAAAGAAGCGGATGTGAGATGGTGGTAAGGCAAACAGACATCTCTCGAGATTAAACACTTTCATAAGCGCTTGGCTTTTGTTTTATTCTTTTAGACAGATCCTGCTTATTCATTTCATGTTTACTTGTGGTTATTATTTTAATTTGTCTTATTAAAACGTGCCAAATCCCTGATATATCCGTTCTCACTCTGTGTATTAAAAAAAAAAAAAGATTTTTAATATTGTTTTTTGCCAGAATAATTCCATTATCACAGTTATCCAAATTTAGAATATTTTTTTCTATTTATTATATACACTCGGAGTCTGCGAGATATTTTCTATTTACGTATATAGAATAAGCAATGACGTACCTTCACCGTTGATTAGGTTATAAATGTTTTCAGATGTTCATGAGTTTAGTTTCAAGAGATCACGACGATCCTATAACTATTATCTGAACTACAGTAGTTACTTTTTCATATGTCCTGATCGCTTAAAATTTGGCAGGATTACTTTAAGACAAAATTCCACTAAGTTTCTTCACTGTATATATATATATATATATATATATATATATATATATATATATATATATATATATATATATATATATATATATATATATATGTGTGTGTGTGTGTGTGTGTATAGATATAGATATATATATACGAGTATATCTCATGTATGCATGTATGTATATATATGTACGTGTGCTCGTGCTTGTGCTTGTTTGTCTGTGCTTGTGAGTAGATGTGTGCATGATTATTTGTTTTATTGGAGACTTGATTTACTTAAATTGATTTGTAAATATCCCGTCTACAACAAAGTTTATGCAATTTTTTTGAAGTAAAAATACATATGTGCATTCTTTGTGGGCTCGTATATTATTTATTCCTAATTATGTCCGTTTTCATCTTAATCTAGCATTTTTACTTTTCACGAGATATGTACACACACACATCATATATATATATATATATATATATATATATATATATATATATATATATATATATATATATATATATATGTGTGTGTGTGTGTGTGTGTGTGTGTGTGTAATTGTAATAGCCACGATGCCCTCTTAACTTTCTCGAATTCTTCGCGCTTTTTTTGGATACGCTTGTCACTACAAAGCCCTAAGATCCAAGTGCAAGAAATATGAAGAAATTCTGACGTGCGATAGCGGGAAACGAACCTGGGTCCGCTAATCAGAACGAGGTGCCAGTAGATTCCACACACACACACACACACACACACACACACACACACACACACACACACACACACACATATATATATATATATATATATATATATATATATATATATATATATATATATATTTATTTATTTATATGTATATACACACACACACAAACTTACATATACATAACTTATAATCCCATCATTGAGGCTTTTGTTTTATGCGGTTAATGTGTTTTTATTAACTTGTCAAAAGTAGTTATAGTTTAAGAAAGAAGGATAAGGTAAGTACAAAATAAAGCTTACGAGAGAAACTGCGAATGAAATGAATGCAGAAACGCGTAGCATTGGTGTGACGTCAGGCATCAACCCGCAATTGGCTTTCCGTCATTTAAATGATCATAAAACGTTGGAGGGGTGTGATTTTAGCGTCATTTATTCATTAACGTGTTTACGCACTAACGCCAATTAAAACGTCATTTCCTTGTATTTGTCGTACTGAGACATTTAATCAATGCCTTATTATCTGTCTAAAATAACCCATGTGTAATAAATCACTTCTTAATCAGGGTAACAGCACGAATAAGCTTCTATTGTCAACATGATAAAGGTCATTTGTATTTTTTTCGATAGCATTAACGACACAAGGGCTTTTGTTTAAACACGTGTGCACACATGCATATCAGAGATCAAGAAAATAAGCACTGCCTCTTTCGTACTATAATAAATGAATTGTGGTCAAGCTCCACTTGCAATAAGCGTATGCAACATTATCCACATTACACGCTTACACCGAAGGTTCAGCAGCAGTGCGTTAGACCCCGGTGCGCAAACTGAGCCATTTACCTCCTTACACAACTCTTGCGCTAACCGAATATTAAAGTCCTTCCTTTCCAATGCTTCTTCCATATCACCTTCCCTGTGGTTTTTAGGTCTATCTCTCTTCCCGCTTCCTAACACTTTTCCTCAGCTTATCGACCAACTGTTCTTTTCACATGATCGAATCATTTCAAAACACTAGACATTTTACCACTTCTCCGTATCTCCACATTTCCCGCCCTTTCAGTTCTTCGTACGTCACATATGCAGCGCAAACAATTCATTTCAACGGTTTCAAAAATTATATTTCTTCTCATTCGCATTCAACTTACACACTGTCTTCTTTAAATAATTTTTTTGTCAAAGCACCTTTCTCACATCCCTATTTTGTATCCATAGACTTTTTACGTCTCTTCTCTCTCTTTTGCACACACTCCTGCTACCTCTCTTGATTCACCTATTCTGTGGCTCAACTCTTCTCTCCCAACCATCATCCATTATATTTAATCTCAAACACTCCATTCATCTACCATCCATATTCGCATCCATTACTCGATCTTATAGGTTTGCATTTACCGTTAACCTCTCTTTTGCCTCTCGACTTTCTCTCTCGTATGTTTAATGTGTGTGCATACAGTGTATATTTGTATGTATGTAAACTAAAGTTGGTACTCATAACATTCAAACAATATTCTGGTGATGCCGTCCATTTATGCTCGCATGTGTTTTCCTGTATTCATTTGCTATGGGAAATAAACATTTTCAAAATTAGTATTTTTCGCGACTGCCAATCATTAGTGCAACACAGAAATGATTTTTAACATATCTTTTTCATTCACAAACACAACGAACCTTTGTAAACAGTGCCTGTCTGTTCCATCATGGTCAGCAGCTCCCATTCAGCGAACGAAAGCCTTGTTAATAATCAGGTCTGCGAAATGAATGGAAAAATGTGGAGCTATTGCTGGAACCTCTAATGTATCATAGCTATCCGGCTGACCAATTAGATCACGACTCCTGTGACCCATTTATCAAGAGACTATCATTGCTTTATTGCCAGTAAGATTGTACGTGTCTTTCATGACAATGATATTTAAAGCTTGATGGTTTTTATGATGATAGATTTTATTAGACACTAACCACACACACGTACACTTATACACGCGTAGATTTTTTTTATATTAAGAAATATTAAGCCACAAATACAATGACACACACACACACACACACACACACACACACACACACACACACACACATATATATATATATATATATATATATATATATATATATATATATATATATATATATATATATATATATATATAATTCCATACGTATTCATTTGAACACGTTTTCGTGTTTCCGGGAATCATTAGCCATGAAGCCTAAGAACTTACCGTGATAAAGAACAAAAGTTTCAGTAGAAATTAGATATTTCATATCAAAATTAAATATCGAAACTCAATTCTAAAAAGTCACATCTTTCCAATAAAGCAGTTTATTTGTTTTCAAAAGAGTCTCCCCTCTGTAAAGGCTTAAATCATTTTCCTTTATTTTTTCCTTACCGACATCCGGTTAAAACTGTCAGGGCCAGCTCGTATATAGTATGTTCTTGAATCAGAAGGAACGCGGTTGAAAGAAAATGTAAGTCGCTGACCGTAATTTTAGCTCCTCTTCTTTTCAATAGAAAGGAAATGGTAATAGTTCCTCGCGACTTTCTACAGAACAGGAATTGACGGTAAGACTTTTCGAACCAAGAACGGTTCAATCGCCTAAATATCTGGCCTCGTTCATCTGGACGACAGGTTCTAAAAAGATAACGAGCGGTTTTTCGTTTAAAAGATTTTCTTCCGAAACTTTTGTGCGGTGTATACATTTCTTATCAGCTGCGAGAGAGCTTGTGGCTGTGAAAACTAGTAGGAATGAAGGTAATGGAGATAAGATGGCTATTATTTTATTATTATTATGATTATATTAGTGTTGCTGTTTTAATTATTCCAAACTTTAGAATATAGCCCTATGAAAAATATGCATGTGGGAATATTGACGAAAACGCGTTCGCAAATCTTTGGGATAATTATGGCGGAGGTGAAGGGAAGGTTGAGGACTGGGAATAGGCGGGGAGGGGAGGGGAGGGGAGAGAAGGGGGTTTCATGCGAACAGAACGTTTGGTGTTTCAGTTCTGCTCCATTTGGACGGAAGAGGTCTCTCGGATGTAACCTCTCAAGGGCATAGAAAGCAAAAGATATGAAGATGAGATTTTACGTCAAATAACTTTTCACGGGAGGAGGAAACATTTTGCGTTTCCTGGCCGCCTCCTCTTCATTCTCCATCTTCCTTTTCGTACCCTTCCCCCTCCCACTCCTTCCTCCTCCACCTCTCCACTCTCTCTCTCCTCCTCCTCTCTCTCTCTCTCTCTCTCTCTCTCTCTCTCTCTCTCTCGGGTGCTGTGAAAATTTATGTCTGAGAACTCAGATTTTATGTTTTAATATTTGGTCTTTCAAATTATGTCATTATTTAGTATTGCTTTTAATACTACGTTACCTTCAGCTGATATTACTATTATTATTGCTCCGAGTTGGCATGGACGTGGTCTTGAATGAATATGGAATTTTGTTATCTCTCATTCGTTGGGTTATCAAATTATGTGCTCAGTGGAGCAATCAGCGATCCATTCATCAATAACCGAAAATCAGTCAGTTGAACAGTGATGCTTTTGAGTCGTCTGTCACTCTTCATGTTAGTCAGTCAGCATAAAAATAGGAACAAAATAGAAAAGTAAGAATTTTCTCTAAAAGTCTTTCTTACTGTAGTTGTCATCTAGTCAGAAAAAAAAAATAAATGAAGGAAAATAAAAGGAAAATCAAGGGGAAAGCCGTCGGAAAAGCAATTTTCATACAGTTCCCAACTTGTGATTTATTTTTGATGAGACCATGATTGTAAGCGTAATTATTTCTATTTTTTCGTGGTGAATTATGTTTCTACACACAGCAAGCTAAAGTTGTCGCTTGGCCTGAACAGGGCGTTTATCCTTGATTAATTAATCAGAAGATAATCGCTCATAACGCACGAGCGATTGTTAGGGGAAAAGGGTTATATATACACACACACACACACACATATATATATATATATATATATATATATATATATATATATATATATATATATATATATATATATATATATATATATATACACACACACACACACACACACACACACACATATATATATATAGGAGATGTGTCAGTTTATTCCTTTTACTTGCGCGAAACGTAAATAGTGAGTCCGCTTTTACCTTGAAAATATAATGACTATGAACATTGGGTAACCGTGTAACCCAGTGTGCTTAGTCATTATATTTTCAAGGTGAAGCTGACTCACTATTTACCTTTCGCGTAAGTAAAAAGAATAAACTGACGCATAGAAACGTTGCAGAGGATTCAAAACTCTCCTTACCGCGCTGTTCGGCCGGACCGAAACAGAAACCCGACATAATGTTTGCGTCTCTGTATCGATCTGTTGGTTGTTACTGTGCTTTAGCGACCAAAATCCCTCTTCACCAAATGCCACCGACCGTCCTGTGCCTTAAACGCAAGCGACTGCGTTATTGCGATATTTATGGTCTGCCGTGTGCGTGACGGATTTCTTGTATCTGGATCTTTCCTTATGATCTAAGAGTGGCATTGGGTCGAGATGCTTATTTCATGGTAATGTAGCATGTGTGCGAATTAGGGATTTTGCTCAGTAATTGCTCTGTATCTTTTACTTACTTTTGTGAGATCCATTAGGCTCATTAGGTTTGAGATGTTTTCGTCCACTGTTCAGAGTCTGTGATTTGAGAAATTTCATTCTTTATAGTCTGTATGGTTTGGTTTGATCGTTACTAAAAAAACATATTTTAAATGACAATAAAGCTTCGTCACTGTCAGCATTGTTACGTTGGTCTTTAAATGACGTCGAACCACAACAACGCCAACTTTGTGTCAAATCTAATAACATTTATCATATTTTCCTACAAACTGATTCATTATCAACACTAGGTAAACTTGTGATAGAACGAAGCCTGCAGGATGTGATAAATGTCTCACTTTTTAAAGTAAGTGATGTTCTCGCAGTACCCCGTAGACCGTTGCAAGTTTTAGCAGTGGCATCCTTTAATGGTTATCCATCCAAGTCCGGATCAAACCCAGTGTTGCAGTCTCAGTGATCGGATGACTGGGAATATTGCGAACGAACCACTTTTGACCTCGTCTTGATTGATTATTGTTTAAAGCTCACGTAACATTTATGTTTGCCCTTTACCCCTTTTTATTTTTTATTTTTTTTTTTTTATTTTTTTTTTTTTAAGTTACGGGGGTAAACCGTCGTCTTTTGTCCAGGAGCGACATGAGTGAATGGGTCCTCATGGAAGATGTGAATCCTATTTGCCCCAGAGGTTATACGCAGACCTTCAGAATTACACTGTGTAGGTATGACACTGAGACCCAGGTTTCATCTAGTTGCAATGTCGACTGTTCAGTACCCCGTAATTTTCTTGTTTAAAAACTCATATGCTTCATTTCATTTGCATCTTTTTATTGGATATATTGCTTGCATTTCTAAATTGGATGGAGTGGGCAATTTTCCATTTCGTCCGGGCAATACATTTCGAAGCCTGTTTCCTCATTCTAACATTCATTACTGTAGTTTGAATTTCCAGGGAATTTCGCTCTCTATTTTCCGTCGCTGATCTTTCTCGTTCTGAGAGTGTATTTTCATGAGAACAAAGGAACAACATTGATAGCCGTACAAACAAAGAATGCTGTGACCGATTTAGGAAAGAAAGAAAATTGAAAGAAAAAAACAATTTGGGAGAGAAAGACAAAAAGAATGCCTCAAAAGGTTTGACGTACAATTTCCTGACTTCTTACTGGGTATCCAAGAGATTTAGGATTATTTTTGCATAAAAGAAGCATTGGAAACTTCTCGAAGTCGATGTCAAATGTATGAATATAAAACAAACATTGGAAGGTGAATGTTCTGTTGCATTTAAAATGCATCCAAGTTAGAAGTCGGAGTTAATTAGATAGATATCCTTTGATTTAAGTAATGAAGAGGATTGCTATTGATATAGATAACAATCCCCTAAGAGGAATTGTATATCTCATGTAAATTTTTAAAATCTCAATTGCCTGCTTAGGTGCAACGTGCCTTCTATTTTTTAAAATAACATCTTTCTCTTTCATATATATATATATATATATATATATATATATATATATATATATGACACAAACACACACATATATATGAGTGTATCTTATATATATATATATATATATATATATATATACTATGTATATATATACTGTATATAATATATATATGTGTGTGTGTGTATAATGAGTGTGCGTTTATTAGGGAACGTTTTTTTTCTTTGCATGTAATTTCGAATCAGATGGTTTACGGGAATGAAGTTGTTATGCCTGTTTTCCTATTTTATATATTTTGTAAATTATTTCAGAATAGTTTATGGGGAAATTGCATTTGGCTTTCACACTTCTCATTTAAATATATATATATATATATATATATATATATATATATATATATATATATATATATAGATATATATATATATATTATAATTTTTACTCCACTTCTCAGATGACCATTGGACTTGGGAATACTCTATGGCTGTCGGCACATAAGTACAAATACATATACAGAGATCTGTTTTAAACATTCAGGATACAGATATCTGTTTTAAAAATTCCCTGAATGTTTTAATGAAATACTCCAAATCGGAATACAAATGCAAAAAAAAAAAAAAAAAATTAGAAAAAAATCAATGAGGACCGTGAAGTGACATTCTATAATTAATGTAATTGGTAAATTCTTTCTTGCATAGTGATTCATTGGTATTTATACCTAGAGTGTGCCATGCTTAGCAGTCTCATGCCAAATTGCAGGTTCATTCCAACTGGGGAATTGCGCTTGTTATGTGAGCATAAAGTGTTAATAATCATGATGGATATTTCATCATTTTTGTTATAGAAAACCATACAAAAGAAAATTGATTTTGAGAGTGCTTATATCCTCAGGAAAGCTTGGTATTTGTCGATGCAACGTATATTCTGTCCCATACAGCCGTTCTAGTCTTCATTTGGCCTCATTAGTTCACATATGATATTAGTGTCTAATCCAGAGTTTTCGAGGTCGCTGAGATGAATAGTGACACTCCCGATGCCCCTTAAGTCCAAGTTCAGCCCCAATAGGAAGTTGGGGGTTGGGAAGCAGGAAACATGTAAATATAACCGAAAATGACAGACATTATATGACTCTAATCCATAGCTTTATGTAGGTCGCTATATATATAAATGATTAGTGACATTTGCCTGAATGCCCTTTAAGTCCAATTTCAGCCTATCTGAAAAAAGAATAGGGGGGGAGACTGAGAAAGGGGGGTGGTGGGAAGGGGTTGACATGTAAAAATAACCAAAAACAATAGATGTTAGTCTAATACAAAGTTTTTGAAGTTGCTGAGATGAATAATGACACTCCCGATTCCCTTTAAGTCCAAGTTCAGTCCCAGTAGGAAGAGTTGGTGAGAAGAGCCGGGAAGCAGATAATGTAAAAATGACTGGAAATGACAGATATTAGTGTGTAGTCCATAGTTTTCAATTTCGTTGAGATGAATAGTGACACTCCCAATGCCCTTTAAGTCCAAATTCAGCCCCAATAGGAAGTTGGGGTTAGAAGTGGTGGGAAGGGTGTGACATGCAAAAATAACAGAAAACGATGGATATTAGTGTCTAATCCATAGTTTTCGAGGTCGCTGAGATAAATAGTGCCACTCCCGATGCCCTTTAAGTCCAAGTTCAGCCCCAATAGGAAGGTGGGGTGAGTAGGGGTTGGGAGGGTGATGACATAAAAATAAACGAAAACAACAGATATTAGTGAACTAATCCATAGTTTTCGAGGTTGCCGAGATAAATAGTGACACTCCCGATGCCCTAAGTCCAAGCTCAGCCCCAGTAGGAAGGTGGTGTGAGAATGGGTGGGCAAATGATGACATAAAAAATAACGGAAAATGACAGATATTAGCGCCTAACCCATGGTTTTCAAGTCACTGAGATGAATAGTGACACTCCCAATGCCCTTTAAGTCCAAGTTCAGCCTTGATAGGAAGGGGGTGTGAGAATGGGTGAAAAATAATGTAAAAAATTACAGATATTAGTGTCTAATCCATAGTTTTTTAGGTTGCTGAGATGAACAGTGACTCTCACGATGCCTTTTAAGTCCAAGTTCAGCCCCGATAGGAATGGGGGGTGAGAAGAGTGAAATATAAAATGTCAAAAATGATGGGCAATGTAACGCCTAACCCATATTTTAACACTGAGATGAAGAGAGAGAGAGAGAGAGAGTCCAAGAGCCTTGAGAGAGAAAGTAGAGGGAGTGTTGGGAGGAGAGAGGAGAGAAAGTTACAGATATTAGTGTTGTCACCAGAGTTTTTAGGTTGCTGAGATGGTCAGTGACTATATATATATATTTATATCCATATTATATATATAGGAATGGGGGTGAGAAGAGTGAAATATAAAATGTCAAAAATGATGGGCTTTTAACTGATAATATGAAGTAACTATATCTAACAGGAGAGAGAGAGAGAGAGAGAGCTGAGAGAGAGAAAGACTATAGAGAGAGATGTTTGCCTCATCTTATCACAGAGAGAGAGAGTAAAGACTGGGAGTGTTGGGAGGAGAGAGGGAGAGAGAGTTTATCGCATTGTCACATAAGCAGAGTTTTCCTGGGCACCTGGTTGGTCAGTGTATATGAAATATATATATATATATATATATATATATATATATATATATATATATATATATATATATATATATATATATATATATATATGCCTTCTTTCAGATTTCTCATGTGTTGTGAAGTATAATGAGGTGGTTTTGTAGTATGTATGCTTATGTACAATGCTTGTATATGTTTTCTTTTGTGATCGTCATGTGCGGACTAAAATAACTGTAACAGTGTTTATGGGAGAGTCACGTCTAACAAAGGGTTGGTTGGTTGTGTGATAAGATGAGGTACGTCTTCCTATAGTCTTTTGTGTACACAGCTATGTGTGTTCAGGTGGACAGGATGTCCTTTATGCGAGAGAGATCGTAGAGGCCACTTATATTATCAGTTAAAAGTGAGAAGGGGTGACAGGTTTGATAGCTGTGGTCAATTCAGAGGCCTGTGTGTATGTGTACACAAGTGTTTAAAACAGGAAGCTGTCAATCATTCAGATAAGAGGCAGACGTATGTAACTCTCTGAGCCAGGGAATAAATTTCCTAACTTTTTTCCTCTTCAGGGGAAGAATCTGTTTTTTCCCTTTCTTTCCCCAGGGAAGAAACTCATTATGTCTGTCCCTTCCAGGGTAACCACATTCTACAAATACCTAGCTGGCAAACCAGGTTTAACCTCATGGAAGATATTGGTAAAATAAAGTTGAGTTCAGATAAAGACCTGGTAGGAATAGGGTGGTTTCTCTCTCTCTCATTCCCTCTCCATATAGAAGTGTGTAAAATTATGGTCAGTCTCCCAAGCATATAAGTTTTGTGTACTGTTAATAATATTTGATGCTCCCTTTGTAGAATCTAACATAAGAGAGAGATTACTGTAACAGTCCTAACAAAAGTGTTTTTGTGAGGAAAAAGGAGTTGTGTAATGGTGTGCAGAGATTGGTATAAGGTAAAGTTGCATTTACTTATTTTATACCATGGTAAAAAGTTGAATGATTTTGATAAAAAGTTGAATATGATTTTGGTAAAAAGTTGAATATGATCTTGGTAAAAAGTTAAATATAATCTTTTAAAAAGGTGAATGTGATCTTTAAAGAAGGTGGATGGAATCTTTAAACAGATTTTGCCTTAGTGAAATTATTGTTAAACTTTTTGTGTATTTTTACATGTTCTTGTCTTTACATTTATTTTATGTGTTGTGTTTATAATTTCACAGTGTTATCCAAGATTTTGTGTTGGTGATTTAACATTGATTTAGTTGGCACATTATATGTGTTGATACTTTAACATTGAATGCTTGTGTTGATTTCATTTCTTAAGATTTCATTAAATACTTGTGCTGATTTCATTTCTTGAGATTTCTTTTTCAAATTTGGAGTAAATCTTAACAATTTGAATTTTGCTTAGTTAACTTAATTTCTTGATAAATTAAAGTTTTGTGAATTAATCTTGTTTAAGAATTAATTCAATCTTATGTTGTTTTCGAGTAATAATAAATTTTTTTGAGCCTGTGAACTCTAATTATAACTTTGAACTTAGAAATAAATTTTTGTATTTAAAGTTTTAAAAGCACAGTGTTTCAGTTTTGACCACCTGTGAATAGAGATATTTGTGTATGCACAGGGTAAGTGATAGACATGCTTTGTTCTCCTTCGTGTTTATTGAAGTGAATTAGGACCAGGGAAACAATTTTAGTTGTTTGATGTAGTGATGCCCTTTCCCCTCTAGTGTATTTATTGCTTAACAGTTGTTACCTCACTCATAACTTGATAAACTTAGATTGATTTTTCAAGTGATAAGCAAGTTTTACGGGATCACTGTTACCTTTAGAGTGTTCAGTCATAATATTATTGTTATGAGGTTTCAGGTATCTGACTGAAGTGAGGTAAATTTTTGGATTTAAAAGTTGTCTAATAACCAGGTACTTGATCACTCCGTGACAATATAAATTCACATAAATACATAGGAACGTACACACAACGTCTGTCAGTCTGTGTGTATGCTTATTTGTAACTGTCTTTAGAAAAATATTTTGGTTTGTACTCTTAACTTGAATATCAATAGTAAGTTTGTTACGTTCTCATTCGCTGAAACGCTTGCCTTTCTATTGAATTCTCATGTATGTTTCTTCTTGTTTGCAGGTATGTTGACATTCCATCCCTGAGTCAGTAAAACGTCGAAAAACCGAGGTGATTTGTTATCTAAGTTTCCTCAACGTAAGGTAACTATTATTATTA
>NC_089744.1:58821598-58874098 GCF_040412425.1 Macrobrachium rosenbergii
CTACGCATTCTAATGCTGATGGAAAACAAAACAATTCAGGATCTGTTAAACAACTGTTGCAGCATTTATTTTATTGAACAAGTCAGTTGAACAGATATCATTAACTTATCCTCAGGATAGGGATGTGAAGCCTATTCTAAAGAAAAGTAATATCTCCCTTTTTTTGCTCAGTAGAAACAAGAATTCACTGCCACCACCTTAAATTTACCGCGGCCATTCATGAGAATAATGATGTTGCCGAGTTTTATCTGGTGCTAGTGCTCTTGCTGAATGAATGGATGAAAGAACGTAAATGTCTGTAATCAGGCAATGCTCAATGCATCTACTCGACCTTAACATGAATGAAGTGGCATTATCTTCCATGATACAGGTTTTTAGAATCCTTTATAATATTGGATTTATTTTTCCTTGCACTTACGATTATAGGATTTGTGAATCCCAAGTCAAAGTTAATTTAGATATAATAAACTAATGCAGGTTACCAAATCTTTTAAGTGCCGAAAGGTAACATATAGAGAGAAAATGGGAAAGAAAAGAAGGTAATGAAATGCCCTTTCAACCAGAGTTGCTCTTTCATCTCTCGTACTCCCGCTGCGTAATTAAAGAATGTAATCTTTTTTACCACAAATATTGCCTCTCAGCTCCCAGATTTCCTACCTAATTCCCTCACTTTCCTCGCTCTAACCAAGCCTTCATACCCTCCTACAACAAGACCCCCCTTTCCCCCACCCGAGAGACTAGCAATAAGAGCCAAAATATTGTTCAATTTCCATACGGCATTTTTAATTAAAAGCTGTTCTATGGCTGCTCTTTATGATGTCCTCCAAAAGACGTATGAAGTCCCCGGGGTTTTCTTGCTGTGCGTGACAGTATTTTTCTTTTTATTTTTAAATAAATCAGTTTCGTCATTTTATATTTTTGACGGTTGTAATCTTCACACACAACTCCATTGAGTTAGGGGTGTCTTTCTTCACATATCGTAATTTTCAACTTCCTTGAATCATAGGAATGATTCTGTATTGAGAGAGAGAGAGAGAGAGAGAGAGAGAGAATAATCCCGGTTCCCTCATATTCGAGCGTGTCTTGTAGATAGATGGTCTCCATCAGACGAGACCTTTTGTTCTGGTGGTCTATGTGGGATTTTTTTTTAAAAGAAGCGGGCACTGGGCCTAAACAATTAATTGTTTCTTTTTGTGTCTTCCTTACGTAGTCCTGTTTTTTTGGTATAACACACACACACACACACGTGTATGTGTGTGTTTGTCTGCCTTTTTCCTTGTTTATGTACTTGTGCACACTCACTCACTAAGCTTTTGTAGCCCGTCTTTAAAAATGAAATCAAGATGGTTTTGACTTGCAATGGCATGATAATCAAAGATTTGAGGGCTTGGATTTTTTCTTAGATCAAAATATGCAGAAACTAACCGCCTTAGTCTGACCTTTCTTTGTCTTTTTCTTCCGTCTTATGGTTTGAAGTAATTTCTCCTTTATAGTAAGATGTGGCTAACACATTTTCCATATGTCTATTCGTTTCCATCTATTTTTGAAGGATAGTGAAATCATTCCCCTTTAGAAGATTTTGGTCCTTTCGTAAGTGCTTTACAGAAATCTTGAGAAATCTATCTGTGTACCATTTGAGTCATATGACACTAAATTGTTAATGGGTTAATTTTGGATTATAACTTTACATTTACTGAATATGTAGAGCAGCACCATGAATTACAGAAGAAAACAGACTGACCTGCCGGTTATACATTAAAAGGTCGTACAAAGCGCCGTTTACCTCTTTATGAATCACAGCTTTTCAAAACCATTCTTGGCTGCATCCCCTTCGTGCACGAAAAGTGAGAGATCATTTCAGAAACATTTTTGTGAAACCGAACCCTCCCTCACAAAAGAGTTTGGATCAGCTGGTTCTTCAAGTTTGTGAAAGTGACAAGTAACCACACGGATTTCCAGAAAATGTCAGATGAATGGAAACCCGTGAAAAAGTAAAAATTAGGTCGTTATCTACGTTATCTGATGCCTCTGATTTGTGAAAATATCTTCAAACTAGTCCGAGTTTTAATAAATTCGTAAACAGACAGAATATGGAAAACTGTGCGACTGTAGTATAAAAATTTGCCGCCTTTTCCTTTTTAAGTTTTCTGTAAAAGAAAACTATTATGCCGGCTTTGTCTGTCCGTCCACACTTTATTCTGTCCGCACTTCTTTCTGCCCGCACTTTTTCTGTCCGCCCTCAGATCTTAAAAACTACTGAGGCTGGAGGGCTGCAAATTGTTTTGTTGATCATCCACCCCCCAAACATTAAACATACCAAATTTCAGCCCTCTAGCCTCAGTAGTTTTTATTTTATCTAAGGTTAAAGTTAGCCATAATCGTGCTTCTGGCAGCGATATAGGATAGGCCACCACCGGGACATGTTTAAAGTTTCATGGGCCGCGGCTCATACAGCATTATGCCGAGACCACGGAAAAATAGATCTATTTTCGGTGGCCTTGATTATACGGTGTAGCGGCTGTACAGAAAACTCGATTGCTCCGAAGAAACTTCGGCGCATTTTTTACTTCTTTTTATTAGTTATTAAAATTGCATTTATTTAACTAACAAAACTGTGAAGTGTGTCTCTTATCAAAATGTGATTTATCAGACCAATTAGAGTGATGGATGTGGATCTTGTTCACTTTGAATTTTTCATGGGCATAATAAAAGGTGATTTGTGTGTTTGAGGTGAAAGTTCGTTAATAAGGTTCCGAATTGAAAATCTTGACCTATGTAGCTGGTAAAGCAGAGCATACGATTGGCTCCATGCTGTAATGATGTAACAGAACCGTAGCAAAAGCAAAATTGGGTTTTCAAACTACTAAACGCTGGCCAAGAAGAGTTGGTCAGAATTGCCATGCTTGCAGCCAATCACATGCTCCTCGGTAGTGAATGATTCATGTGAAGTTTTGAGGCGTTTTCAACTAAGTTCGTTGGAAACTTTCTGGTTTTTTTTATTACACCCCCGCGCGCGCACACACACACACTATGTATGTATGTACTTATGCATGCATGTATGTAAGTATGAAATGGTCAAATAAGGAGATTTCTATATTTTTA
This sequence comes from Macrobrachium rosenbergii, assembly GCF_040412425.1. Lineage (NCBI taxonomy): Eukaryota > Metazoa > Arthropoda > Malacostraca > Decapoda > Palaemonidae > Macrobrachium > Macrobrachium rosenbergii. The sequence goes on from NC_089744.1 coordinate 58,824,701, forward strand.
TAATAATATAAACAGACAAGAGACTTAAACGGTCTTACTCGCTGCTAAATTGTTAAGGAATCGACAGATACATCGGAGAGTCCGATAGTGGGTGGATGCATTGCGTCTTATCGATAGGCTATATTTTTTGTTGTTCATATTCTTTTTCTCATTTCCCTAAGGACTTTGAATAACTTCGATACATATGAAGAATGAGCTAACTATCCCCAGAGAGAGAGAGAGAGAGAGAGAGAGAGAGAGAGAGAGAGAGAGAGAGAGAGAGCAACTCTCATGGATAGCAAAACCATTCATGGATTGTTATCCATAAAAAATGAGGTTATCAGATCGATTTTATAGTTCAAGCATTTTCTGTAGTTTAAATGACTACCAAGAATGATGTTGGATGATAGTTACGTGCTGCCTCAATAATTATTAATGTTTGATGATTATTAGTTTTCCAAAGCCAGTAACATAATTTTAGCTGCTTTAAAAAGCTGATGTAACGAAATATGCTTGGTAAAGGTAGCTTTCCAATAGTGATGCATTACTTATTCTTTGTGATTTAAAGACATATTTAAGAATCCGTATCTGTCGATATTAAATAGCTGTATTACGCAAAAGAGTTCTTGTTTTAAAGCACTTCATTATTCAAGTTGAAGGAAATTTTACTTCACATCAGGGTTATGCAACCCTACCAAAAACCTGAAACCAATATTCCAGAGCGGTACAGAACCCTTTGCGATAAGGTCGTCACTTCCCCAAAACTTTGTTGACATGCGAAGTTTATGTATATGATGATAACTGTTTGACAGACTGGATGCATATGCATATTCACGCCCATGCTTGTTGGCATATTTTGCAAAAAAAAAAAAAAAAAAAAAAAAAAAAAAAAATTAATTGAAATATAATTCAGCATTTAAAGCCCTGTGTTTTCAGTGTTGCTGTTTACACGAGTAAATGTTATGCGACAAACTTTTATGTTTATCTCGTGACCAGTGCATTTATATAATGTGACACCTTAAAATATAACAGCAGCAGTACGCATTGACTTAAATCTAACAGCTTTTAGTTCAAGAGAAGGTTTGTGTCAGATGTCGATGAAAGTCTAAATGGGATATGGCAGTTAGATTCTCATAGGAACTGTATTGGGCGAGCATATACTTTGCAATATAATATATATATATATATATATATATATATATATATATATATATATATATATATATATATATATATATGTGTGTGTGTGTGTGTGTGTGTGTGTGTGTGTGTGTGTGTGTGTGTGAAGAAATCGATAAGTAAGGAGGGCATTGTCGTTAAAAATTACATGCGTATCTAGTAAATAGTAGCCAGTAGTTTCTACCTATTATATATATGTGTATATATATACACATGTATATATATATACATACATACATACATACATACATACATACATATATATATATATATATATATATATATATATATATATTAATGTACATATACCAATGGAGAAATTAAACATTAAGTATAAATCCCTTACGTTTTCGGCTTTAGTTTTGTTTGGATATCTTCAAGAGGACTGATACAGTGGTAAAAATTTACGTAATATATGCAAAGTGACAATACAAACGAACTTATGATTTAAAGAATGGCCACACCTGACGGGAGAAAGGGAGGAACCGCCACCTCGTTTGTGACAGAGGACAGTGCTCCATGTGACAAATTTTTTTCAGTGCAGTTGGGTTCACATCTTTGCTGTTATGCGCAAGTAAACTACTTTCCGTAAAATCTGTACATTTGTCGTATTCCTCTTAAATTAAATTGATCAAGTTCACATATTTTTTAGCTGCTGTTCATATTCTCAACAAAGCCTTTTGTAAAATTGGGTTTACATATATTTCTCTGCAACATACACTATGCCTTTAGCACCATGTTCAGTTGGTGGCATAACTGTTTCCATCAACATAAACGAAAATTGCACGTTCTTCTTTGTACATCTTACACATTTTTCTGCTTTTCTGTCCTCTATTTCAATGATTTTCTAGTTTGACAAATACAAATAGTGTCACATGGCCAATACGAGCATCAATTAATATCGGTTCAGAATTATTTTTTAAGTTACTTTTCATTGTATTATTGTTCTCAGATGCTGCATTACCTGAAGTTCCTAAAAAGATATGAAATATGTATGAAGTTATTAAAATATGTTATTATGAGCACGGTTTTCTGCTATAAGTTTTCTGTTGTAATTTTCTTAAGTATTTTTTTTTACCGTTCTTAATGCATATCTGATTGAGAATCACGATATTTTAATGGAAAGGCGTGCACAACATATAGGTTCTGTATCCAAATATGCAGAATTTATATATTGTGCATGCTTTTCCAGTGAAATGTCTTGATTATATATATATATATATATATATATATATATATATATATATATATATATATATATATATATATATATATACATATATATACATATACATATGCACCTGCATACATACATGCATACACACACACATATAGATATTTATGTATGTGTGTGTGTGTGTGTGTAGAATCTACTGGTCACTTTTACCAGATACATATGTAATTGTAATAGCCACAATGCCCTCTCAACTTCTCGAATTCTTCGCGCTTTTTTGGATATGCAATTACAATCACATATATTTATATATATATATATATATATATATATATATATATATATATATATATATATATATATATATATATATATAATTTGAATAAAACGGATAACGTTGTTGTTTAAATATCCATAGATACATTTATTTAAGCATTTCTGTTTGGTATTGTTCCATTCCACGTTTTTCATCAATTGTGCTCATTCAGTTTTACCTGAAAATTTCGTAGAGGAAATGATGTTATCAATCTGAAACGGAATATAGACCAATTCCAGGAACAGAACTAAAACAGGCTATTTCTTCCACTAAACCCATTACACAAACAAATGATCTTGTTAGGCATCAAGCGAAAAGCGACGAATTGAAGCTCCCATATTTACGGAGTAGAAACGAATAAAAAGAAATGTTTAATTAAAGATAAAACTCCAGAATCTCTTTAAAAGTTTGCCCGGGGACGGGAAAAGAAATTGTTAATTAGTTTTTTTTTTTTGCAATAGCTGAAAAACAGGTAATTGTATTAAAGGATCACAAGTTTTAAAGCAAGATAAAAGAAATACGTCGTTAGTGACTTCTTGCAAAGTCAAGGATTATTCTGCTTCCCTAACTTACTCACGGACAGGTAGCTTGGCGATTGCCTATGTCTCTTTTACTTCTGTCTCATGTGCATGCAGAAATCCGTAGGTAAAACTCTGTCATGCCTTTGCAAACTGCGTAATACCGCACTCTCTTCCACATACTTGCTATCTCTCTCTCTCCCTCTCTCTCTCACTCATTGAAGATAGATTAACTGTAACGCTAACAGCAAGACCCAATATGTATTGTTACTAGTTTTCATTGTCAGAGATTACTGTAAACTAACTTTTTCCCCCATTATTAATTTGGCTGATAGTAATGAGTTTGACGCCCTCCCCCGTTTCACATACAAAACGGTGTAAAAATTGACGGAGTGTGAGGGGAGCCGATGCAAAGCTTCAGACCGTGTTGCGAACGAATTTGCGTCTGCAAAGGAGATTGAGGCCACTTTGGTGACGATGTAACTAAGGCTGTCTGACCAGTTACCTCGTGGATCAATAACAGTCTCAATATGCTGTCATCAAAGATTACTGAGAGCGTGTTGATGCAGTTTATATCTTAATGCGCAGTTGGTAAGATATCTTCGATTTTTCTTTGTGCTCTGCGGTGTTACCTTATCATATTCCACCCATGTCCTCGGGAATTTTTTCTTAGTTAAAACCATTTATTATCTAATTTACGCATTTCCATTCCTCTAAATCTAAGTTCTGATTGACGGATCTATTCGGTATCCTCCCTTACTTTTCATAATACTGGTATTCAGGCACTATTCAATTAAATATATATTTTATGTTTGAGTACCCATTTGATAATAAGTACTAGTGAAATGTTTGTATATAAAGCACAAATAAGTGGTTATACTGGAATGTGTATGTGAAATGCAGATTAATAACCATGTATCATTGTTTTCATATAGAGGATGCGAAGGTGATCGGACCAAATTACATGGCCCTTTTGTTATATTTTTAGTTTGTCCTTTGCACCAACTTTCAAATGACTGTTACTTGGGAAAATAGGTTATGATATCGCTGAGCCAGATAATTAAAGTTTTGGTTGATTAATTTGAAAGAACTGGGCATCTAGCAAGCAAGATATACAAAAATTTAATTTAATGCCGTCTTCTGGTACCTTCGTCCTCTCTCTCTCTTATATATATATATATATATATATATATATATATATATATATATATATATATATATATATATATATATATATATATATAAATTTATATTATACACATACGGACATATATGCACATCCATCAGTTCAAGAATTAATTATTAATTGATAATCGAGTCCACTCTGCCTTCTACCCAAAACATTTTATTGGTAACAATATTTGCTCTACATATTTTCTGTATGATTTAGTTTACTGAATTCATTGTTCATGCATAATTAGTATCATGTATGTAAGCAAGTATTTTTCGTAAAATCAGTATTTTTATCTAGAGCTTATTTGCAGAGTAAATCATGATAAAAGGGGAGGTTCTTCGGCATGGATTAATGCCCTGCCTGTACGAAAAAATAAATTGCTACCGACACAGACATAACCATAGCGGTCTGGTGCGGCAGTGGGTCATAATGAGGCCCCAAAGTCAAGAGAGTAAATTTTGAAAATAAATAAACCGGGCAAAGTTCGCCAAATAGCGTCTCTCATTCCTTCACCAATGTTTAGGCATCTTCGCTTTAAAAGAGCTGGAAGAGCGCGAACACATTCCCTTTAAATCAGCGCTGCACGATATGAACATCACGTGTTCCCCCATGACGAATCTCATTTATGCATTGAGAACCGATGTACGTGCAAGAGAGCCCTTCAGTATACTATGGAATACTCTATGATGTTCTCAATGGACGCCGTGCAAAACCTCTTCGGGGCATGCATAATGCAGACGATATGTCGTTTTTAGTACATTTTGTTTACGGGCATATTATATGCGCTGCTGATGACTCAGATGTATCATTTTGAGCTCTAGAGCTGTATATGGTAAGTTTTGCGGGTTAGTAGGTGCTGGTTAGTTGTTATGGGAATAATATTTTATAGTGATGATCACTAACATAATTATACATTCGTTTTTTTTTTTAATTTAATGGTCATAGATTTAGATAAACAATGTCATGATATGACAAAATGAAATCTGTTTAGGTTTTATCAGGATATTTTTATTCTGAAAATATGTAGCTTTATCGTTTCCATTTTATAATACATCGTGCTTCAAGAATGAAATAGTATTGTTTGGTAAATATTTCATGAAGGCTGTAAGTGATTCACAAGTGTATGAATTATGTATACGAACCCTTTGACGTCTCCTTCTGCCAGCCAGGGATACGTACAACTTTCTGGAGAAGACGTTCCAGAGGCCTTAAGTGGCCCCTCTGTCTTTGACATTTAAAAGCGCTTTTCACAGATTATGGAACGAGGCGCGCCTGGATCACACTTCCAGAGACATTCCAGGAGGATTATTATTATTAGCGTTGTTTAAAGGTGGATTCGATCATGGGACTCGAATAATAAAGAGAGAGAGAGAGAGAGAGAGAGAGAGAGAGAGAGAGAGAGAGAGAGAGAGAGAGAGAGAGAATGTTTCTTCTGCCTGTGTACTTTGGTCTTGTCTTTTAATAAGATTAATTCAAGTACAGTACTGGAGATTTGAGGAAACGCTCCTCTCTCTCTCTCTCTCTCTCTCTCTCTCTCTCTCTCTCTCTCTCACTTATATTTAAATAACATTTTATTCTCCTTATTTTCATCGCCGAGCAATAAAAGCTCTCCAGGTCACTCATCTCTCGCGCCATCTTCCGACCATCTATCCTTTTCATACGTCTAAACCATCCCCTAATGGCTGTTATGGCTGCAGAGCATTTGAGAATGACCGTGAGTGCCAGGGCCTTAAGGGCCATAATGGAGGCCATTGCTCAGGGGGCATACGTCTGTTTCGAGTGGCGTGGGATGCATTTACAGTTTATGAGGCTTTTGTCATCCGATTCTTTAATATAAATCAAAGTCGCTTTGCATGGCATGTGTCGATTTCTCCTTGCTATTTTTATGACTGTGTCAGGCACTGGCACTTCTCGTTCATTATTGCTTTTATTATCTGCAGTCAGTTCTAACGTTTTTAGTGTGTTTTACACCCCTCTGTCTCTTATCTTAGTTTTGCTGTTGCTTCAATTATGAATTTCGCTCTAATTGTAGTTTTGTTTTTCATCAATTATGTTCCACTTTCGTTCTCCACAATAACATCATTTTTGCAAAAATTTGACCCAGGCCAACAGGAAATTGGCAGCTGACTTTTTTTCCTTTTATTTTGAGCGTCTGTGCCAGAATACCATTGTCTTTCACAGTCTGGAGCAAAATGTCACTCTGCGTGACTCGGGTGACGCTCTGTTTTCTTAGGCTTGTGAGCAATTCATAAGCAGGTGAAGCACTTCTACCAAGTAATTTCTCGCTTATGATTTGAGTCTCCAATAACCGTGTAGTTCTCCTGAAAATTGCTGTGAATATGTCATTAAAGTTGTCATGCACGTCTCCTTAAGCCTTGATTTAGTGTTGCTACATAGCCAATTGTCCCGCTTGGCAGCCTCTGCATATTCGCCATTTTGACTCAAGGAAAATATGAAAGGAGAGAGAGAGAGAGAGAGAGAGAATGGCTTTCTGAATTGCACTGGAATTTTGACTCTGCTAGATGTGATTGACAAATAGCTTTGTCCCCAAATATCTGACAAAAATATATCCACTGAATATATGTCCTGAGTTTTCCGATGATGTCTGGTTTTCTTGACGCTTCGGTTTTCAAGTGTATATGTATGAGAGAGAGAGAGAGAGAGAGAGAGAGAGAGAGAGAGAGAGAGAGAGAGAGAGAGAGAGAGAGAGAAACCGTAACCTCTTCTTCAAAACAAAATATGTTGAGACAAATTGCTCTGGGGTTCTCTTATTGAAAAACTTTTCATCAGATATATGTATATATACACGTATGTATGTATATGTGTATATATATATATATATATATATATATATATATATATATATATATATATATATAACTTTTGTAGATAAAGAAAGAGAAAGAAAGACAGAACAGAGTAGAAAATCATCCATGCCTCGATGTCTAGACTGGGGATAAATAGAGACAAACAGGTTGCTGCAAAAGCTTTTAGACGGTAAAGGAACAGTTGCGTGAGAAAAGTATAAAAGACCATATATGACCAATTTCTCACACAGGAGAAATTCAGGTCGAAGGAAAACCAATTTCTTTATACTTTAAAAATTTTTTTTTTCATTATTAACATGTTTAAAGAGGCGAAGTAGAAATCTAATAATGTGGGTTACTATTTTACAACATTATATACCGTGTGTTTATTTTATATTATATATATATATATATATATATATATATATATATATATATATATATATATATATATATATATATATATATATATATAACGTTTCTTAATTATCTGCGAGTGTCTCCCTTCTTTATGATCAGGTAGTTTCTACGTTTTAAGGCATTAACTATTTAGCTCTCTTTTTAGCATTTTTTTTTAACACAGCTACGTATATTCTTAGCCGTTTTGGTATAATGCCGTGTTTAGTGTCCATACTGTTGGTAATTAGCCAATAATATCTCAGCAGGGAAACCTTTCCTAGGTATATGAATTGCTGTGTAGGAAAGTTTTTTTTTTCATTTTTTCGGGTTTATGTCACATAAATGCTTTCTATGTTTCACTAGGAACAATTCTCTTTGCAAGTTTTGGGGTAAGTGGTTTGGAAAGTGTTAGTTTCACAGGAGGTAGAGTTTATCTCTGTGTAAGGTGGGTGTCGTTACAGATTTTTCCGATTGTTAAGTTTTTAGTTTAAAACTAACTGGTCCGAGTTTATTGTACCGCATGTGCTTTGATCTCTCTCTCTCTCTCTCTCTCTCTCTCTCTCTCTCTCTCTCTCTCTCTCTCTCTCTCTCTCTCTCTCTCTCTCTCTCTCATACATAAACACATATGGATATATGAATAATTTACGTGTTGTCTCTTTCGCATAAAACATTTTGTGTCGTAAATATTAAGTGAGTATTCTCTCTCTCTCTCTCTCTCTCTCTCTCTCTCTCTCTCTCTCTCTCTACAAACAGACAGCATATCACGAAACTTTTTTAATTAAGTACTCGGTTTGTCTGTCTGTCTGTCTCTCTCCCACGGCTCTTTCTCTTATCTCGTATTCTAAATAGGCTTTAGTATTTTATTTTTACTTTCACCACGAGTATATGGAGTTCAAACACCTTCGCCTCCTTCTACCAGTGACAATTTGTTTAATATATTTTCCTCGCATAAATTAATTACAAATGAGGGCGTCTGAACCTTACCCTGCTATTGCCCCTACTTCTTTTTTATCTCTCCCTGTCGTTCAATTTTCTAAGTTTGCTTCGTGTATGTCGCATCTCTCAGGTTCTCTTCGTCCATTGGTTTTTCGCCTGATTGGTTTCTTCATTTCCTTCACACTTCCTTTTTCGCCTCCATTTTCTCTTCCTGTCTTTGCTTTCTCTTTCATCCTTCAGCATGCTTCCAGTTCATTCATCTCTTGGCTCCTTTTCCCCAGCATTACCCTTCCTTTCTTTTGATTACCGCTCTTCTCTCTCGCTTCGCACCCCTTCGCCATTCCTTCCCTCATTATTTCCTCGTTTTGCTGATTGATTATCAATTATCGTGTTTCCTGTGTTCCTTGTGGACACACACACACACAAACACACATACATACATACATACACCCAAACATAATGGCTTAGAAAAACTACTTCTTTCTTAGAAAACGACTACTTTCTTGTCACTACCACCTTCACACTTGACTTACTGAATCTTGGGTAAACCCCCTGTTTAGTAAACTCCCACGAGACTTGTTGTTTCATACATGTACAAAGAGGACACATAAGTGTCTTCATTCGCCGTTGCAGTTCATGGAATCCCTCGCTTCCTGGATATTACTGCCTTCGCGTTCCAGCCCCCATATAAGTATGTACTGTGTATGTATATATATATATATATATATATATATATATATATATATATATATATATATATATATATATATATATATATATTTATTTATATAATATATATATAATATATGTGTGTGTGTGTATATGTATGTATGTATGTATGCATGTATATATACACGCGAACTAACACATGTGTATGGCCGTGTTTCATACACTGCACTGCTAAAGGAGATGTTATATTTATTTAGATATTTTATATTTTTCTTCTTATCTTATATAAAACGAGATTAATTTTTTTATGTCTTGTTTCAGTTCACATTTCATGAATAGAATATTAAAAAATGTAACTAATCTTTAATTAAATATATGCAAAATGCTTATATTTATCTAATTCTGTTGATGCAATTTATTCTTTTACTACTTACCTTTGTTACGATATTGACGTTTTTAATTATATATTTAAGCTCTTCGTACAATCATGACTAACGTTTTATTTTTAAGGAAGAATAGTACTCTAGTTTGCCTTGCATGCCTACGTAAGTCACGAAACTAACTAAAATGCGTCATACATTTAACAAGTCTTCCGTGTAATTATTTTTTATGCATTTAACAAAGGGCACGTGATGTTTTATGCCAAAATGATCTGTGGACCATATTTTTCAGGACTTTCGCGGAAGGGCAAAGCACGCAAATATCTAAAGAATCTCATGATCTCCGAAGAAGAGCAAATGATGTAATTATTGCAAGTAAAAAATATATAGATGAATGCATCACGCGATATGTTTACTGCATGAACACCCGGAAACCAATTAGGGTAACGATGTACCCGAAACAAATGTAATAAATATCGTTCATGCAAGGGTGCTTTGAGTGATTTTAAACGCTAGTTATTGCAAATATTTGAAATTCATTTGAGGCTGGGTTATTTTTAGCCGAACAAATGCAAAGGAATGATTGCTATAAAAAGAATGTTCGTTTTTTTTCATTACTTCCGCCATGAAGTTTTGTCGCCACTGTTAGCTGGACGGCGTACATATTATGACCGATTTTGCGTGGAATTCTTTGCGAAGATTAGCTAGTGACTAATCCATGGGGATTTAGTGGTTATTTCAGATTAGATTCGTCCTTTTCCCTTAAATGGCTTTTTCCAAAAGTTCAATGACAAATTTTTCAGTATCCTGATCACAAGATGCTGGTTTGTAACTAATTAAGATAATTATTGTTAGATTTATTTATTTTGCTGAATATCATAATTTTTCCGTATATCACCGTCTTGAGACACACACACATACACACACACACACACACACACACACACACACACACACACACACACACACACACACACACACTTCCTGAAAAGCGTTCCAAAAAGCGTTAGAAAATTTAGAAGTTGAGAGGTCATTGTAATAGCAGACACGAGCTATAACACTTTCCTATCTCAAATACGACTCCAAGATTGTTAATCATTGAGTTATCTCTTTCTCTTTCTTTTTATCTTCTTCGTTTTAACGTGCTTTTTTCCCATTTTGTATATGGGGTAAGCACGATGCCTTCTTTTTGAAGGACTTTTGATTTGGCGTTGGGGTAGGCCGTAGCCTCGATCGGCTGCCCTGTCTGACATCGCTTAGACCCCGATAACGATGTGTACGTGTATCGTACCAATCCCCAGCTCCCTTTCTCCCAGCAGCGAGGAGAACTGGGCCGTTAGGTCGACAGTTCGAGACGTGTGAGGTGTCTGTTATGTTTTTAGAAGATGTTGGAGTGGCTTTGTTTATGTGTGTATTAGTCTGTAACACCCATTTGCTTTCAGCAAACCTATCCGTTGATTACATACGTAATCCCGGGGTGTCTACACGGATAGCAAAGTGTCCACCATCTCTGACCAGTTGGCTGCGGATTTGAACCCGCGCCACGGACCTCTACGAAGTCCTAGGCCGCTGCTCTACTGACTGAGCCATCGAGGCTCTTCTTTCTTTTTCTTTTATATATATATATATATATATATATATATATATATATATTTTATATATATATATATATATATATATATATATATATATATATATATATATATATATATACACACACACACACACACACACTCTGTATATACAAATACATATTTAAAAATGTACACATTTACGTGGATATATGTTTAGCCAGTGGCATAGGACAGTTTTTGGTTCCGACTTGAAAATACAATTGACTATTATTAAAATCTTATAAATAACTATAAGTTCACCGATTGGTCTAAGGACAAAAGAGGTTAATAGACTCCCGCAACTTTGCAATGACAGCAAATATGTAAAAGAAAATTTAAGTATATTCATTCTTAAGGTAGTTAAAAGGGCTAAGATAATTCAAAATTCCATTCTGCCTCTCGCCTTTTATGTAAATTATTTTTGTACATCAGAATAAACTTTCGCATTATCATTACAAAGCATTCCTGTCTAAAAAAGTGAATCTTTTTCCAGTAACGGTCGAATAGTTTTGCATTTATGTATATCATTAATTTTTCATTCTCCCGTTTTTTACGTTTAGCAATTTATTCATTTTTTCTTATATTTATTCACAAAACCCTAAGGGCAACCGCGTTCCTGCTTTATTACACATCCATTGTTTTCACAAAATCAGAATGAAGAGACAAAGGCTTCATTTCAACTGAATGTAATTTGATCAATTTTCTTTTTCCCAATGTCGATATCAGCAACGTCTTATGCTAGTTAATAAAGAATAATCGCTCAAATTTTTTTTTCAAATAGACATGAAGCGCAGCATAGAAAAATATAAAGGAAAAATTAAAGCAAGGATGGAAAAGAAGTCAGTAAAGACAGGAAAGTAACTAAATGAATTCGAGGCGATAAGAGGAAAGTATTTAGTATCTGGATTATAATAATTGTTTAGAGAGAAAGAAAGAGGGCGAATGAAAGGACAAACTCTATTAGGCGACGCTGCGGATAAACCCTTCGGTTAATCCAATAAGTCATTTCTGGCGAGATGGCCAAGGGGAAGCTAAGACCTTGGATACAAAGGGGCTAATAGATGTCTTAGCGTGATATTTCATTCATAATCTTTCTGTTGGGAAGGACGTGCTCAGTTTGAGGATTCTGTTTCTTTAACAAGAATTCTGTTGGATAATCGAGGAGATGGTTAACTTTACATCGCATTTTGGATCATTTTTTGTACGCAAAGTAACTGCGTTCAAAATGTGAAATTCATGACTTCGTAAATTTTCTTATTCACCCCATTCTTATAATTATTTTCTTTATGTTTAAGCAATATGTTTACAGCTTAATAACTTTAAATTTTTCTTTTCATTTTAGATCTGTTAACGTTGTTTTTGCTGAAGCAGAATTACTAACTTTTCGGTGTGACTAGGAATGTATGCTTACTAAACAGGAAGAGCCAGTTTTGGCACAAGTTCAGATGTTGCTATCGGAGAGTTCATGTTATTTTAAAGTTTATTATTATGTTTTGGGTAATGTGATTATCTGTCTGTATCATGGTTTCCAATGAGCAAAGTTAGTCTTGTGGCAAATACGTGCCATACCCAAGCTCTCGATTGTTTCATTCATTCTTGGTCATGCAACTGGAATCAGTATCCAGCTCAGGAGTAAGTACTTTTCAGGAATGGCAAATTGAATTTGGTTTGACTTCATTTACATCAGCTGTGCTTCAGCAAGAGCTATAAAACCAAATCAAAAAATATATCACAACCACCTCGGTAATGTTCATTTCAACAAAAAGAAAGAGAAAAAGCGAAAGTGTAATGACTAGAGAGAATTACTTTTCATTATTATTACCGATATTATTAATGTTGGTCACCAGATCAAGCAGTTCTTAATTCTTTTCACATGGAATGGTGGTGTTCCGTAAAGTCTTTGAACAATGAGCCGAGGTTAATGTGTGAATAATCTGAGGTCTTCTACATTTAATTTTATACTTATGTATATTCAACGTATGTGTGAGTGTGCAGGTGTATTTAAGCTTGTGTAGAGGCTGTTACTGTTACAGTATTCGTTCTTCATGCCCGCTTTAATTCATTATGTGCCACATATTTATCAATGACTTGTATTTTCAAGGTCGGTGGTATTGTGGTCAAAGTGATGCAAACTATAACGGTTTTTTGTTGTGACCTAACGGTCCTCCTCATTGGTAGAATTTATTTTTTAGCATACGGAGTACCTTTATATTTTTGTAATTAATAGCAGGATTATATATATATATATATATATATATATATATATATATATATATATATATATATATATATATATATATATATATATATATATATATATATATATATATATGTATGTATTAATGTATGTATGTATATACTGTATATGTGTGTGTGTTGTGTGTATGCCTGTGCGTGTGTTTGTTTATGTAGTGTATGTATGTTTGAATATGTGTGTGTAGATTTGTCCTTCAATATATATATATATATATATATATATATATATATATATATATATATATATATATATATATATATATATATATATATATATATATATATATATATATATATATATATACATATACACACATATATATATACATGTATGTATGTATGTATGCTTGTACGTGTGTTTGTGTGTGTATTGTATAAATGTTTGAATGTGTGTGTGTAGATTTGTCCTTGTATAAATGGAACAATAGTCGTGCGATTATGGTGGTAATCATTATCGCCTGTAAGGACAAGCTACGTGTAATAACGGTAAATAAGCTGTAAAATTCCTTGTTTTATAGATAGATCAAAGCACCCAATTATTGCGCCGTATTCATTTCCTCTTTAAAATGAAATGCAACAGGATTCAAAAGAATAAATCTCACTCTAGGCTATAGAAACTAAAGCGTAGAATGGGATTTATTGAATCAAGTTGTGTCTCATTTCGAGAAGGAAGTGGTTTCGAGGCGATGCCTGGGTACTTTGATCCATTTATAAAATATAGTATTTCAAGGGATTATTTATCACCAATAAACTGTATTTGTGCTTTTCCTCTGTGTTGTAAATACGTTACTGGATACCATAAGCCGTACTATTCTTGCTCAGATTCTCACGTATTTGAAGGAGGTATCCCCCCCTCTTCGCCTATATATATATGTGTGTGTGTGTGTGTGTGTGTGTGTGTGAAAATAATTATTAAGGTTCTGTTCAGTTGCTTATATTCAATCTGCAGAAAAACATATATTTTCATTTTTATAGAATTTCCAGTAAAGCATTAAGAAAAATGAGTAAGGTCGTATATAGGTTCATATTTATGATCTCTCTCTCTCTCTCTCTCTCTCTCTCTCTCTCTCTCTCTCTCTCTCTCTCTCTCTCTCTCTCTCTCTCTTTTATTCCATGGCAGCAACAAAGTCCGCTGATGTTGGATATCAAACGTATTGCAAGCAAAAATTGTTAACGAAATCCAGCGCTCATATCTGAGTGATTGATTACACAATAAATCATACCAGGGACTGTGTTAAACTGTTAAAAAAGTCTCGAAAAATATAGGCGAAGAAAAAGAGAAAAATTGAGGAATAATGACAAGAAGAAACTGGATGGGAGATAGAAGACTGGGACTGCACAGAATGAGAAGGATTGGGTAGCAGAGAGAAGGAAAGGGGGAGATGCAGACAGAATGGAGCAGTTAAAGAGAATTGCTATTGATTCTGAGAAAAACTAAGAGAGAGAGAGACAGACAGACAGACAGAGAGAGTCATCCTTACAAAATGACGTTCAGAAACAGAGGTTCACTGAGGGAACATGGCCTTTCATATTACATCTAGAGTAATTTAAAAACGTGGTATTCGTAATTAGAATCTTGGTGGATGATTCTCTACATAACAATAACACTTAAATTGGAGTTCGATGCTGAATACAATGTTCCCAACGAACGGAATCTGCCAAAGATATTAAATTCAATGGGTTAAAAATCAATATTCCTGGATAGTCTTTTGTAAAGATGCAATATGAAATGAATATTCATAAGAGCGTGGCAATATTAGATCTTTGAAGGTAATGAGTTATTGCATTCATACGTAAAATAGAGATGGAATACTGCATCAGAACACCGGTCGTTCTGCAAATGACATTTTCAATTTTGGTATCATTTTGTACCCAAACATCTGGAGAGTGTGCGACTTTAGGTTAAAAATGAAACCTGAATTGGATATTTCTCTTTTCCTCTCTGCCTGGTTGTTTGTTTCTTGCTATTATATGAAAGGCCATGCTATCTTCTGGTTTCATTTGTCCTTATTAGTTGGGTATCTGATATCTCAAGGAGTAGTTATTTTGGTTCCAAATTCAAATTGTTTAATATAGTTTTGCTGTATTTGTTTTCATTATGCCTAATATTCTATTATCACTAGATTATATGGTAGTTTAAAGATGATACATACGCAGAGCTTTTGTGTATGTTCCTTGAGTCTGTAATCAATTCATTAAGTCATTTTATATTTTGTAAAACAGTAATAACAGTTAAATGTGCACATTTTAGTTCTTTGTTGTAGCATGTTTCAAGCCGAAATATACCCGTAAATTGAGACTCGTCCGCAAGTTATGCAACTCGATATACCTAAAGTATATTTGTGAAGCTTTTAAAATACAGTGATCGATATTCATGTATCGTGGATGGATTAGTAAAGGTGTTATCCTTCCGTTTTCTAACATAAAGCATATTGAGGTCATAGTGCTGTGGTCATGTGGTGTCATTACTGAATTTCCATGTTAGTAGTCTTGTTTTGCACTGAAGGCCCAGGAAAGCTTAAATCTGCTGACAGGGCATCATTATGCGCGAATGAAAAAGCTCCAAGTGTCTCTTGCCTATTTTATTAATGTAAGTTTTCATTTTACAAATCTTAGTCATTGTGGCCATCATTATTGCGACGCAAAGAGCCTCTATGAAATTCCGCCGTTCGTGTCCTTCCTGAGTTCTCACTTCTACAAATCTCCATTCATATCCAGCCTCCCGTCTCATAGTTCTCGCCCAAGTAGGTCTGGGTCTTCCAGCTATTCTGGTGCTCGCAGGACCCCAGCTGACACCATCACATACTAGTCTCCCAAGGGTTGACCGAAGTACATGTCTAAGCCATCTCCATCGCATCTTCATTATTACCTCATCTACATTTGGTAGCTCCGCAATTTATCTTATGTTATTTTTCGTCATTCTGTCCTGCATTCTGACTTATAGCCTTCTTAAAGCTGTATACTCAGCTCGACAAAATCCGTGTCCCTATAGTAATACTGATCACAGTAGACTAATGTGTATAATTTTACCTTTGTATGCAAATTCTATTTGATTTCAAAATCTTATTTAATCTTCCCCTTATTTTGTCAGCCTTTACTTTATCGACAACTGTAGAGAGGACTGATGTTACTCTGTTGTGACTTTCAGTTGTAAGATACCACTAAACTTTTTGCCTTGTTATTTCCTCTCTTCATCGTTATGTAAAAATCATCCCTTCATTGATATTCGAAAATGTCGACCAGAAAAAATTTTGTTTCCTTTTGTCTAGAATTATCTAGACGAAGAGATTTCATGTGATATTTTCCCAAGCTATTTACATACAATACAACGTAACAACTCCTTATTCATAATCAGGTGTTTTGGGAAGTATTCATCCCGATTCTTAATAAGTTGTTTCGGAAAATATCGTTGCTTTTTCATTTGGGACTTTGAAATAATGAAGTATTTGATATATTGAAATAATGAAGTATTTGATATATCTCGAACTTTTTATACGCATCCGCTGTATATTTTCCTGCTTAGTCACTCAAAAGAATGAACAAAAACTAATTTTTAATGTACTTGAATGAAGAAATCTAGAGAAAAGCTAAATAGTTTTCAATGCTGAAGAACACTAAGCTCTGTGAGTGCAGCCAAATGCAGTGTTCCTGCAATTCGGGCTTAAAACCTTCGATAATCCAATTTCGCTGCTAATCTCACCTAACATTCCCCTCCCCTGAACTTGGAAGATAATTTCGACGCGCTTTATATATATATATATATATATATATATATATATATATATATATATATATATATATATATATATATATATATATATATATATATATATATATATATATATATATGTGTGTGTGTGTGTGTGTGTGTATGAACGTGTTCACGCTGATTTTTACCGAGCGCAATTATCACTGTAGATTGATATCTAGCACCTATTTAACTTAAGATCATTGTCATAATTTTTCTGTGGGATTTACAGCTTCCATTTAGTAGCGTCGACAGCAGTTCAGATGAATTCACTTTATTCATATTTTCAAGGAGTAGTTTAATCTAATTTTCTGTATTTGTCTGTTAGTAATGTAATAATGTACACAATGTGAGTTTTTATTGCAATGTAGGAAGGAAAAAGCAGTTAATCTGAAACTCGGCCTCTGATTCAGGGGTAGGCGTGGCTGTCAAGGTTCTCTCTCTCTCTCTCTCTCTCTCTCTCTCTCTCTCTCTCTCTCTCTCTCTCTCTCTCTCTCATGTCTCTCTATGTATCTATATCATGTAAATATATGTATATATATATATATATACATATATATATATATATATATATATATATATATATATATATATATATATATATATATATATATATATATATATATATATATATATATATATATATATATATATATATATTATATATATATATATATATATATATAATTTATGGTTAGGGCAGAATTAATAGCAGAATTTAGGGCAGAGAACAATGTTCAGAGCTATTATCCTAGGAATGTTATCTGTGTCAAGGTAATTAAAAGCAGGCCTTTGACAGCAGGTGCAACTAAATATACTTGAATACTTGAATCGGTATTGTCAAGAAGCTCAGACATTCTCTTGGCAACGAGTGCTTTTATTCCTGTTTGATTTAGCTTGATTTTGTCTAATTATTGTGTTTCCCAGAGAATTCAGGATACTCACTGCAATGTTAATTTTGACAAAACAAAGTAGAGTCGGGAATTCACCTGAAGCTCTACACGAATAACGAATTAGGCGAAGACTTGCATAGGAGCTAGATGTTTGAATCTCTTGAATAATCCTTGTGCCTTGGTGTTGTTATTGGTAATGCATTGGAATATGAATTTAACCTTTGAACGTAGATGAGCTGCATTTTGGTTGATAATTTACTGTTCTCCATAATAAAGTTGTTGATATTAACTTAAGTAGTAAAAGGCATTTCGTTAGTAACTAGAGTTTGTTAGCATATTGTACGTCTATATTCATGACAGTTTTGTATTTAATTGGGACTTATTGGCAATTCATTGTCATTCCATGGGGGAAATTTATAAAAATAAATATTTTATGAGCTTATCAAAGTGAATTTGCGAATTTACATCCATTGTATCTTTCAAATCGCTGATGATGTGTTTGTTGTAAATACCAACGATGACTGTTTCTCCTTTACCGTCAAACATTAGTTTTTTAATTTTTAACCTTTGTTGTTAAGGTAATTTGTTTATTGACGCTGAAATGCTATTAAAAGATGACAATAGACAAAAGTAGAGTGTAGATGAAAATCTATAAAGTGGGAATTTTTGTTTCTACTGAATTTCAAACGAAACATTTTAAACGAAAATGGCTATAATGTGAATTGTTCGGAAAATTTGTTTTGGCTTTGATATGTATTTTTATCCGAAGTATTGCGGCAGAATTTTTTTTTTTTTAGTAATTATACGTTTCCTCTCATCGTCTGGTCATTCTTCTAACTAGACTATTCGATTGTAGATTATAGTGGATATGATAAATAACATTTACCATTTGTAGTAGGTAAACTGGTCTTGAATATTTCAAAAATTGTTTTGAAAGTATGGAAAGGTAATATGAAAATTGTAATATAAACTTTTTAAGAAATGAAAGATATTCCACGAGTTGAAACATTTCCAGACACATTTCAGCTATAGATTATTAACTAATGAAATGTAAATCTTTAAGAACTTAAAAATTTCAAACTGAGCTGTTAAGAGAAATGTCTCGAAAAGCTCAGTGCTATAGCTGGCAGCTTTCCATTGCAATGGTTAAAAAATTAATTCTCCCAAAAGTCTTTCATACAGTATCATTACTGCACGACCTTACTGTCCCTGAGAACCCGGGATAGGGCTGCAGGCATCCCTGATGTTGTGTAATCTTATAACTGATCTTGTTGAAATTTAAAGATTAATAGCTTCCCTTTATGTTTTTTTTGTACATAACTCTCTTGCTCACTTTAAGAAACACCCCCCCCCCCAACTCGAAGTCACAATAAAAGCATTCAGTTTCCTTTTTTATTTATATGCTTACAGTAAAACGAAGCTATTTATCCGCGCTGCTTGTTATATTTTTAAAACCTTCAAAAACAACTGAAAAAAAAAAGCACAAGGAAGAAAGAATGCATATATTTCGGTATATAGCAGATCAACAATTGAATTTTTTTCTTGAGATGTCTGCCTGGAGAGGGTTCACGCAAATCTGATCAGAAGACCAATAAATCTCGGACTTCTGCGAACGACACTGTCGTATGTTTTGCATCAGCACCAATTGGACGGAATTGCACGACCCTGCTTCCCGCAAGGCATAATCTTGTTTGATATTTTTCCCTATTCCGAGTCATTGTTTACTGCGATACATGAGGAAACAATTGCCAATAAGAGCAGTATATAACAACAAAATAGGTAAACTGTAAAGCTACTTTACTGAAGGGGCCCTGAAGGGATTCATATTTCACACATAATGTGGCATGTAAATAAATATATGTTGGCTGCGTGGAGAATAAAGTGAAAACCAATTTGAGCTCGCAAATAGATCCAATAGCCTCTCGCGACCCCGATCCTCTTATGGAACCTGCCGCATATCTCATAGATATGAAGAAATGACGCCATTAATGTTGTCAGATGGTAATATCAAAGAGAGGCATAAACAAAGGTTGCCATGAACGCTTAAATGAAGCCATTAATCTGGTTTATGCTCTCATTTAGCTCTTTTGTCAATTCGCTGTACCTAACGTCGGATCTCAGAAACCACCGTTATGTGTTCGTTTATAAATGATGGCCTTGAAGAAGTGCGTCCCGGTTACGCTTTAGAAATTTGTTATGGCTGCGTTTTGTCTGCCATTGAAATATATGTAAAGGGCGACTTGGTAAATTGGTATTAATGGTATTGAAAGGGCTTTGATATATAGATTATTACATCACAATATTAAAGGACTGGGAATGGAATAAAAGTGCGTCCTTTCAAAGTACTTTTACTTTCTGGATTTGAAATGTATTCCATTACTGACAAACAGGCATACAAATCAACTTAATTAGTAAAGATTAAAACAAATAAGAATTTTGTGCGTCATAAGCTTGAAATTGAGTGATAAAGAAATATGCGTTTGTCTTGGTTTTCGTCATCTTATAAAATTGTAAGTAGAATCACCACACTCTTAGAAATGTCCGTGTTTTATTTTACGAATGATTTTAATCCCATTACCTGTTATTACGTCCAGTTCTCTCTTCTTAGAATTGTTATAACTAATTCCATAAAAAAATATCCTTTTCAGTGCTGTAAGAATCACTGTCAGCTCAGTGGAATCATCGCCGACGGTATTCATTTCGACGAGTCTTACGGGGAGATAGTATCGTATCAAAAGACAAGAAAATTCGTTTTCAGTTACTGGGCGCTTGAGATCACGCGTACTTACTGAAATAAAAATTCTCTCTCTCTCTCTCTCTCTCTCTCTCTCTCTCTCTCTCTCTCTCTCTCTCTCTCTCTCTCTCTCTCTCTCCATTTCGTCCCATCCCCTGACTCTACCTATGCCAAAGCATCCCCGCAACCCTCCAATATTTTCAGGATTATTTTTCAGTATGACTATGAAATTTTTTCAAAAAAATATTTCAAATTCGATGAAGCGTGAACAAATTGAAACCGCGGTGGGAATGTTGTTCATGTTGTCTGTGCTGGTGGCTGCACCCCACCCCCACCCCCACCTTTTTCCTCTGCCATCTCCTCCTCCTTCTCCCCATCCCCCTTTCTCTTCAATTTTTATCGTGTCCCTTTTTTTCGGGGGTTGAGGGGGAGCTCTTCCTACTCTGGATCCCCAGTCCCCTATAACGATTCATTTCCCAGTATTTATTCCCCCTTCTTTGGACTTATTTTTCTTTTCCCATTTAATGCTGCATTAATTTTGTTTTTTCATCTCATAGTAACAGAATTTGTACAAATTTTTATGCTAGAATTTACGAAAATGTACTCTCTCTCTCTCTCTCTCTCTCTCTCTCTCTCTCTCTCTCTCTCTCTCTCTCTCTCTCTCTCTCTCTCGCTGGGAATTTAGACCAATGTCCAAAGTACATGTCACTTTAGGCAGATTGCAGTGCATATGGAAAGTAACTGATATTTTGTAAACGTTATTACCCAAACGAGGTATTGGAAATTTAAGATGTAGTGTTTGTTCGTATGCATTCAAGCTATATCTGTCATCATTCATAATGTTTGAAATATTTTATAATTTCATTATTATTATTGTTATTACCCAAATAATATATATTTCCTAAAATGGAGTTGAGAGTACATGTGGAGTATTTGCATAATATGTTAAACTGAAAAAAAAAATGATTAATATAAAAACGTCAAAGAAGAATAGCCAAAATAAAACTAGGTTTTCATTTCGACTCACCTGGTTCTCTGAGATTTTTATATTATTCAGAGATTGTTTACATGATTGTTGTTACTCTCTTACAGCAGTTTCTAAGGAAACCAGGAGCCCTTGCCAATATATTTCCAGAGAAATCCTAAAACATTGACGTTCAAGGCACGTGGAGTTATGTAACGTTTTCCTTTGACGAATAGTTCCAAATTCGTCTTACATTCCTAAGGTTCGTCTTATAAAAATGGATGGGAATTCCTAATATTCCAGAACGTAAGTGTCAAGCGCTCAGGTAAAAAGAGCAGTGCTATTCAGCATCATACCAACAGTGAGGCTTATGACTTCAATAAGTTTGATCATAATAGTTCTTTAGTCTTCCATGCATATGTTGAGAATGTGTCGTGAATTGCGTAGAATAGAGTTCGCACCTCCTTTAATTCATTAGTCAGAGTGCCTATTTACCTTAATGATACAAATAACTGTAAAAAAAATTTATTTATTTATTTATTTATTTTTTTTTTTGGAAATTTGTGAGTTGAGATCTGCTCATTTGTTCACTTTAGTAATCGAAATACATAAAGATGTAAACTTGATTACAGTTTTAAAGAGACCATTGGACATTTAATATCAAAATCATACGATATTGACTTTTTACATCTAATTACAATTTAAAGGTTGTTAACAATACTATTGATGTAATTTTCCTTAATAAAGAGACCTTCCTTTCGATATGACAAGTAGACCTAGCCCAACATCCTTGCCTGAGAGTTCAGCCAGCAGTTTACTATTCTCCCACAACAGTGTATCATTTACTTCTCCACAGTGAGAGAGAGAAAGTAACCGTCATTCATGATGCTTTTTCAGCTTATATCCGAGTTGCTTACATTATCTAGAGAGAGAGAGAGAGAGAGAGAGAGAGAGAGAGAGAGAGAGAGAGAGAGAGAGAGAGAGAGAGAGAGAAAAGAAAACGATATGGTTTTTCTTTGACAGTGCGAAAATTCATAATTTATGCAGTTGTCCTTCTGCAGTTGCCCTTCTGTTGCAATAACGTCACTGAATAATCAGAACTGATGGAACAGGAGCCGGTATCAATTTATTGAATTATTGTAAATAAAGAATGACTCCACATGTGATGGAGTAAGAAAAGCTGAGGGAAGGGTATTGAGTAATTACAGAGGTGTATTGAGTCACTATTACTATTATTGTCGTTGCTGTTCTTGTCGTTGAAGGTGGTGGTTTTCTTTTTTATGCTGTTTTTGTTGTTGGAATATCTAGTATTTAAAATAATTTTTCAGCTACATTGTATTGCAGGCTCAGTATAAAGTTATTAAATTAAATAATATTAAAAAACAAAACCAGTCCACTTCAACTAATTTTAGAAAAGGTGGAAGTAAAATAAATAATGGCAAAGCAACTAATCTGTTTTTGAAGGTTCATGTATTTTTGGTTCCATAATATTACGTGTTTTGTTTCATCTGCATTAACTTATAATTATGTATATATATATATATATATATATATATATATATATATATATATATATATATATATATATATATATATTATATTAAATAATTAAATTATTAAAAACACTTCAACTAATTTTAAAAAGGGTGGAAGTAAAATAAATAATGGCAAAGCAACTAATCTGGTTTTGAAGGTTCATGTATTTTTGGTTCCATAATATTACGTGTTTTGTTTCATCTGCATTAACTTATAATTATGTATAATTGTATATATATATATATATATATATATATATTTATTTATTTATTTGTTTGTGTGTGTGTGTGTATATATATTTATTTATTTATTTGTTTATTTATTATTATTCGTTGAAGGTTAATTGAATACGTTGATACATGATATATTAAAATGTAGGTTTAGTGTGTTATTTGTCTTGGTGTAGATTGCAGCATCTAACAAGGCGTTAACTTAAAGCAAACCTCTTCATAGGGCCATTCTAACACCCGACTGGCTACCTCTTCTGATATATACACAATAAAAAATGGGTAATCGTCGGATCACACAGATCACTGACTGTTTCTTACCCCTTTATTGGCAAGTTTTCGAACTCCCCTTAGGGTTTCGGTTTCCGTATGTATTTGTAATCTTCCATCGTTCAACATTTGCTTCAAAAGTCTATTGTCTTTCCAGGTAGTGAATGAAACAGTAAAGAATTGTTACTGATCTTATAAACTGCATAAACTGGGAAATGTTTAGGCATCTGAAAGTAGGAAGAACGGTGTAAGGCAGAATTTGAAATCGATAATTTGTTTTTACGTCAATTCAATAACCCATCTGCTATGCCTCTGTGTTCCTAGTTACCTATAAAACAAAGAATTTTGGGTGTTATCCAATACTGAGATGTCCATTACTCATTTATCTGTTCAGTCACTTTGAGATTCTATCCTCTAGAAAAACCGTTATATTTGCAGCTGACTAGGATATCGTCTTAGCCTAAAGTGAGCACTGAATACTTGCTGAAGATAGCTAAACTTAATGTAATTAATGGAAAATTCAGTGAACAACAACATATCTCACGCGGTTACGGTAACCTATAAGAGAGAGCCAAACAGTGCCACGGAGGAGAGTCTCAGCATGGTAGATGAGCTAGTAATGATGTAGGTGCCTCTGTCTATAATTTTCATCAAGTATGCGTAGGCTACATCCTTCATTACCATTCGTAATCGCAGTGTATGATAGTCATTCTTCTATTTTCGCTTCTGCTCTCGGAGCTTAATGGATATACGAACTTAGAATATAGGGTTGGAGAAGGCAGGATCATTTATTTATCAACTCGTATAACTTGTGAACATGGTTGTTAGCTATTTTCACTTTTATACAGGGTTGTCATTTGTCGTCTGATTATTAAAGAATGAGCGTTGTAGGATTTCCGCTGTTCATAATCACAGGCTTTCCTCTCGTCTGGGACGATTACTATTTGGAAGCCTAACAGTCAATATTCAATTGTGATGTCAGTGTGCATCCATCTTGATTATCATTTTCTGTAAAAACTTAGCCCCCGCTCTCTCTCTTTACACAGATTCTATACAAAACACACACACACACACACAACACACACACACACACACACACACACACACACACACACACATATATATATATATATATATATATATATATATATATATATATATATATATATATATATATATACATACATATACACATACACATACATACATGCACACATATACACACTTGTGGACATTTACTGCAATGATTAAAATGTATTGCTCCCGTAAACGAAGCATCGATAAGGCTTCAGGAAAGAAATGGGTAGTTTGTTATGAATGGCGTCATTAAAGGTATTACCGCATGTAATCAGAGAATGTCGTGTGTCGTATAGCGTTAATGTTGAGCTGCAAAAAATGATATGTATCGTGGAGAGGGTGACAACTGTGCTCTGTGTGAATCATGATTTATTCCTCAGTCGACTTGATTGCGTTGCTTTAGAATTTATAACTATTTTCCTTGCAAACACAGTCTATCGTGTGGCTAATTTAACTCCTTATTGAGTGCCAAAAATGAAATTACCAACCAAAATGGTTTAGTTGTTAATATCCATATTCCTATAAAATTCCAACGCATACATTCCAGTTAATTGTTATAAAATGCCGTGAAACATTCCTGATTTCGGATGATCTAAAATACGAATCTCTTCATATCTAGATTTGATTTTCATCAGTGCAATGATATTAGCTATTAAATTTAGGTTGAAATTAATGAAACGATGCAATTCCAATTGAGTAATTATTGAAATTTATTGAAGACTATCAATAAATTTCATAAGAATAAAGGGAGACAGAAGTCAGGAATGCAATCAGTAATATCGGGTATGAGTTATTAAGCAATATGATTTGCACTTATTATGTAGTAAATTAGTCAAGTATGCTCTAGGTACTGAAACCAGATCTCCTCGTTAAGAAGTGGAACACTATAATGAAAAACCAGTTTAGTCTGTAAATAA
Source organism: Macrobrachium rosenbergii (assembly GCF_040412425.1). Classification (NCBI taxonomy): domain Eukaryota; kingdom Metazoa; phylum Arthropoda; class Malacostraca; order Decapoda; family Palaemonidae; genus Macrobrachium; species Macrobrachium rosenbergii. The sequence continues at coordinate 58,850,467 of NC_089744.1, forward strand.
TAATATCATACCTGTGAAGATAGTACTTAAAAAATTCCTCACTTATGAAGTCGAGCATTTTCATAAGGTAATAAGGAAAATTTAATGTTCTGCCATTGATTATTTCATACCAAGGTTTGCAGGTGTTTGTCTCTCCTTTACTTTTACTAAAAGTATCGATTTCTGATGTGACAGTTTGGGAAATATAGTTTTTGAACAAATCCTTTGTAACATCTAAAACAAAACAGAATACTTTACAAAAGTGCAGATTTGCTTTCTATCCCTGTTATTTCATGTTATATTAAGCAAATTGTGTGCAAAAGTAAGTGATAGATATTTCATGCGAACTTGGTCTTATCAGTCAGCAACGGTAATCACCAAGGAAGCTAGGCCATAAATTGATTTATAACACCAGTGATTTCCACGGTTTCATTTTTCTTCTCATCATCAGCTGCCGACGATTTAAAGTAATTTGAAGGAAACTGGCAAAATCCTCCACAGAACATCGATCATAAAGATCAATGTTCTAAGTAGGATTCTGGTATGTTAGTCTCAGCTTATGGTGCCACTGAGCCAGTGTAGACTAAGGATGTAACTGCCATTTTGTATGGTAAAAAGTGTTGCGAAACGCCTCATTGTGAACCTCGGACATTATCGTCAGAAAAACAGTCTATTTTAGTTTCAGCCGTGGCCCTGACGTCTGAAATTAATTGCTGGTCACCCATCCAAGTAATGACTTGGCTCTATGATTTTTGTCATACCTAGATATTAATCATAGATACAAAGCGCTAACGCCAAAAAGCGTTCAAAAGGCAAATCTCGCATATGTCAAGGACATATATTATTCTAAGAAAAAACTTCGGATAGATTTCTTTTTCGTTAACACAGAGCAAGAAAGAGAAAAAAAGAAGAAACAAAAAACAATTCATGTGAACAAGTCGGTACAAAACTCTGTACAAACGTTTTATTACACAACGAATCATTAATCATGACAAACTTTTCCAATTTGCTTAAAAAGAGAAAGTTTTAGATTTGGTTATTAGAAGGGAAGGTTGGTAATATTAGTTTGAAAGAGAGAGAGAGAGAGAGAGAGAGAGAGAGAGAGAGAGAGAGAGAGAGAGAGAGAGAGAGAGAGAGAGATTTGTTTTCAAACGGTGTGTGTGCCCTGTGCCAATTTACAGGATCATATAAAACATTTGGTAATATGTTAATATAGAGAACGAAAATATTATTTCATACGCTAAAAATATTTGTAGTTAAGTTAGGTAAAAGACAGCTATTTAAATATCACTAGACTGTATATGTGTAAGTGTATATATATGTATATATATATATACATATACATATATATATATATATGTATATATACATATACATATGTACATATATATATACAGTATATATATATATATATATATATATATATATATATATATATATATATATATATATATATATATATACATATACATATGTACATATATATATACAGTATATATATATATATATATATATATATATATATATATATATATATATATATATATATATATATATATATATATATATATATATATATATATATATATATATATATATATATATATATATATATATATATAAAATTGAATGACAGCTCTTTGGCAAGGTTAGGATTTGCAGCACCTTTCCTTCAGTCTCATTTTACTTTTGAAGTAATCTAGACTCATAAAACCTGAGGAACCTTAAACTCAAACATCCCTTCAATTTTATAAAAAAAAAAAAAAAATTAAACTAAATAGTTTAAAACTTGGATGACCAGAAGCAACGTCGCCATAATTCTTTCGTTATGGTTAACGTCCATTACTGCTAAAACGGACAAAAGTATCCCAGGAACCTTACAAGGAATGTCATAAATAGACGGAGTATTTACAGCGTTTAAGCAACGTCCGTTGAAGTTGCAGCGCAATTTTATTAAAAGCTTTTGACTGCAGCTTCTAGATATATACATCCATGACGAGGCAGATCTATCGCTTTCTTTTCAGGGATAAGCCAAAACTTTTTCCTTTCCTATTTAGCTTTTGTTTCTATTTTCTTTGGCCTGGGGTAGGTGTAGACCTTGAATTGCCCTCGCTTTATGCTTTTCTAATTTGAATTCTTCCGAATATGCGTTGAAAGGATATTTTCCAAGTTAAGTCTCTGTTTTATGCATTCCTGATCTCACATACACAAGCTAGGAAACAAACACATAATTGATTTATACTAATTGTCTTTGTCATGTTTACAATTCAGACTCATTAAATGCTGTGTCAGAATAGCTGATATTTGATGTTAAAAATGTCCTCATATTAATGCTGAGCACACTGATTAAGTAATGCAGGGATTCTTGATAAGATCACGTAACTCCTTTTCCAGAGAGAGAGAGAGAGAGAGAGAGAGAGAGAGAGAGATTAATTAGTTGTTCTGAAGAATTTCAAGAAAAAACGCAGCAAAAGTTTTTATGGATATTTATGCCCCAGAGTTCAAGCGGACCCATTGAAGGCAGCGTAATTTTCTTAAAAGCGACGTTGATTGGAGAGACAACATTTTAATAGACGCAGATTCGCAAGGAATGGGGAAACGAATCGAATATTAAGAATGTCTCCTCGTATATGATATGAAAATTATGTTAAAATTACAGTATAATCTTGCTACCGTGGACAAATATTCACCAAGCATTTCCAAAGCATGGATTCTAAGCTCCTTCCCCCCCTCCTCTCTAGTCTCCACACCTTATCCAGTAACCCCCATCCCCACCCCAACTTCCATCGTCCGCAAATCTGTTTAGCATGTAAGCCACGAGACACTTGCAACTATAATCCATTTGTTTAGTGAACGTGCTCCTGGCAGAGTGGCTGGTAGGCGGCCAGGAAAGAGTCGTTACTCCCCAACTGCACACCAGGGAACCGCAGCAAAATAACCACTTCATTCCAAAGACCTCCGTCTTCCTTCTTCCCAAAATAGACCCCCTTTTACCTCGGAGCGCTTAGAACCCGTTACCCAAGTAAATCGATTGAACTGGTTTCCTCTACAGACGCAATTTGCCTCTAAAGAGGACACTGAAAGCAGCCGTAAAACCTCAGGTAGTCGGTGTCCAGAGAGGGATTTAGAGATGAAATGCGCGTGATTGTAACGCTCGTACATTGCATTATGCAAGCATGGCTCTTGGTGAGAACTCGCACGTCAAGATTTTCGTATTTGCTTTCCTCTCCTTGGAGATGGAATGTTGGTTTCCCTGTGCATGATTCCGAATTTGAGATTTTTTACCATAATCAAAAACAACCATCCTTGATAACGCTAGTATGATAGAAATAAATTTGACGCTGATTTTTAGATTTGACATATTAGAAAACAATTGATATAACGAAAGAAAACGAAATGTAAGTAACTATGCACGATAACCTTAATTACCAGTTTTGCCATGCATATACTACTTATAATGAATTAACTAACAAATTATTAAAGTAAAATATTTTGGAAAAGAAAGCCTTTTTGTTTTTTTATCGCAGTGTGCTATTTGACACCAAAACCAGCCGTTGGGGTCCAGAGATTACCCTCCATGGGCTTACATGAAGATAGCATACGTTATACAAAGGCCATCCAAGTGTTATGCATTGAACTAACGTTTGAAACGAACGTCCAAAATATCCCTGATAAATAGTGCACCCGAGTTTCACTTATACGGAAGGACTAATGCATTCATACCGTACAGCTATGCAGCTATGCATGGGTTAATGATACCAACGAAAGATGACTTATCTGGAATGACACACATTGTCTGGTTAATTTTTGTAGTCGGCCTTCTACATACGGAGATAATATATATATATATATATATATATATATATATATATATATATATATATATATATATATATATATATATATATATATATATATATCTGTGTATGAAATAAAGAAACACAAAAACAGTAAAGCAAAAAGTAAATTAGTTATATAAATCCGTTGTTAAATCACAGCTGAAAAATTCAAGGAACGTCGTGTTAGCGAGATGAGGTTCAGAATACTAAAATCGGAGGTGATCTCCGAATCAGCGTTACTTGATGCGAGGATCTCGCAATCACTCAGAAACTTTCCAGTCTCTTCTAAGAAGCAGGATTTACATAAAGGAAAAATATTGTAATTCGATAATGTTTGCATCCTCATTGCTGTTACTAAGAGCAAAATTCACCTTGGATACCAAAAGGTTTCACATCACACTCCAGAAGGAAAATCTGGACTTGGCAACGCTGGGCCGCGAGTCTGTATAGCTTTATGGAGTGACAACCCTGACGTTAAGACAGGCACTAAAAATACTTTTCTGAAAATTAATGAGAATTTTCAAGATGGATGACGTAACTACAGACTACGAAGAAGAGGTAGTAAAAACGTGGTGTAAAGAGGTTTTTTATTGTGATGCTCAATATTTTATGGTCGGATTCCGTGTTGTGATCGTGTAAATTGAATCTGGGTAAATAGGAGAAGAAAAGAGCGACATTGATCGAAGAGAGATGCGAGGGAGGTTGACCTAAAAGAAAGTTAGGGAAAAAAAAGCTAACTCAAATGGAAGGATACTCTATTGTTTTAGAGCTGGAGAGCGGAGAAAAGAAGCGACGGGGAATATGGAAGCATCGAAAGTGGTAGGCGTGAGAGAAACTATGTAGTTATTCATGATCATTTTGATAGGGGTCTTTTCAGTTTCATAGAACAATGTTAATTACAGTTACAACGACATTCGTATCTTATATATACATACATATAGATATACATACACAGCCAAACACATATACACATGTGCGTATATAATATATATGTATATATATTTATATTTATATATATATAATATATATATTTATATTCACCTTGAGTAGCCCTGAAGAGGACCATGGATTAGTGTCTGAATTAGCAATCGGCTTAGAAATGAATAAATTTAGTCGAATTGTACAGTATAGGTTTGGTTCCCATTTTGAAGCCTGGAAAAGTACTGAAGCCACGTGTGCATTAATACTTGGAGAAAATGAAGAAAAGACAGTGCCAGATAATTTATATATGTATGCGTGTGTTACGTCGGTGTAGGCATAATTTAACGAATTACTGATTTATTCTACTTGCATTTTAATACATTTTTACCTATTTATTAATTTATTTGGTTTTTCCTTTTTTAATAAGTGAGATCTCTTCTTTCTGTATTTCCCTTTACCTTGTCTTACTTCCTAATAAACACCGTATTCTTTGGAATTTTGAATTTCAAATCAATGGCCTCTGTGGGCTTGCTCCATACGAATAGGGTTCATCTTCTGAATGATTATAATAATAATAATTATTTGGTCATTATTTAGCCAAAGGAATTATATTTTCTTTAATTATTTTACAGCTTTTGTTTGCCAACAACCTCTAGTGATTATTAGTTTTAGATAAAGTAATAGGTTGGCAATATATTAGTTATATAGAAGAGATCTGTGGTCACTTCGCGATCGAGCATCACTTCAAAAAAGAAATGTATTTGTGTAATAGTCAGATCAGCCTTGATTTTACCAGTTAATACGCAATTAACTGAAATAGATGCCCGGAGACAACAACTGTTTTAAAACGTAATTTTAGGTAAAAAAAAATTTTTTGAATCAAAGGGTAAGTTTAAAACTACATGGAAATGGGACATTTGTCTTGGAGCGTCATATATGTACTGTAATCATCGTGTCATCGATGTATATCGTTGTTATTTTTATACACGGAAGTTTATATACACTGTGAGAGTAATTCAGATTTCCAGGAATTCCAGCCAAATAGCAAATGTTGTTTAGGTGTTTGCATCTGAGTACTTGTTTCCAGCGTTGGTAAGTACAGCTTGTAATTACATTCCGCAGTAATTACTGAAGCGTTTAGGTTGTCCGAAAGTCTGGGAATTTTGTTCTTTGCAAGTGAAGTCAGTCTGTTCAGCGAGTGACTGTTTATACTTGCTGAGGGAATTACTAATATCAAAAGAGGAAAGTGCATTTCAAATGTATACATCTTTTGATGCAGATAATCAGTAAAAGTAATCGTTAAATAACTCCTAACAAAGAAGAAACCGAATAAGCCTCGTTGTGGCACGGACTTTTGATATACATTTTGATTAACAATACCAGGAACGTGCACATTCTGTGTTAGATCTAGATTTAGGTTCTATGTTTAATTATGACTTTTTTGTATATTAAAAAATGTTAGTATTTTTTATTAACTATTCCTTCTGTGGTTCTTAGCCTGATGCTTGTTTCTAAGTGGATAGTCACGTATCATACCAATTTTTTTTTTAATTCGGCTCATTTTTTACAATATCAATTAAGGTGGTATAACAAGATGTCATGTGCGAAAAAATGGTGATTGACTTCTACAGCACATTTGGTGCAAAGGTGTTAGCAGATCCACGAAGGTTTCGTAGCATACGTTATACATTGCGATAGTACATTGCATTTTATTTGCATTAGGTTCAGATCTCTTGTTATACATGCATGTACACAATCAATCTTGTGGTCTTGTATCTTAAAATGGTATCTCACATTATATATTCAAAATAAAAAAATTAATATAAATAAATTTTTCCTACTTTTGCTTCATTATTTCGCCTCTCACAAAACTGCTAGGGTTTGTCTTAGGTGGTGTGCTTAATCAATGCTTTCAGTGGTTACTGTGTGTGTGCTTCCTTTGGGGACACATAATAATAATAATAATAATAATAATAATAATAATAATAATAATAATAATAATAATAATATGTGTTAAGAAAAGGGCAACGCAAATTTTAAAATAAGACTCGTTGAATTCTGTAACGCAGCGTAGACTAAGTATTTAACTGAATGCCATAATGAAAATTAAACTATATGAACTGCAGAATGAATGCAGGAGGACAAGAACGAGTGTTACGGATTTCTTGCTAATTCTGATAGGTAAGCATAATGCGTTAATTCGCCCTTATAATCATGGAGAAGGATAAACTGGCCATAACTGTTTAATCGATACGAAATTGCTCTTCCTTGCTAAATATAGCATTCAGTTGGAGACTCATCAAAGAGGAGTTGATGTTATAAGCTTAGGTATCTCTAATTATTGTTATTTGGGAATCGTTTCCGAAATACTCTTGTTATATAACATTTTTATCCTTTAAGTGAGTCAATCGATTAAATTAAATTTTGAATGGTTGTATTCTTTCATGTTAGTTAATTAGTGTTTCCTGTCATACCCTGTTCTTATTACTTCCCCCTTCCGTTTCTTAATCATGTCTTTTACGGTGAATAATTATCTATTTTCCTATTGTCGGTTTTTCCTCGTATCTCATTAACTACATTTTGTAAATCCAGAGTTGGCTGACGAATACATACTTGTATTTGTGTGTGAATTGCTTTTACTTTTCTTGCAGCGCTGATGAGCAGATGATATAAAGTGATAGTTGTTAGACTTTTATGTCTTTTGTATTTCGTTTAAGGAAAAGGCTTCTGTGTATTGATAGCTGTTAGTCTTAATGTCCTTTGTATTTCCTTTAAGGAAAGAGTTTTGGGAGACTTTACTTATTTTTATTGTAAATATATTTAGTTCTCAAGCTAAGAAAACAATGTCATTCGTGTTCAGTCTTTGTCTATTTTCATATAATTTTTGTCATATGATTCGTTTTAATCGTATGTTCTTCTGGAAAATATTTGGTGTTGTTTCCATCGTATCTCATTTCTGCAGCAGATTTTTCTTATTTTGTAAATAAATGTTTCTACCGATTAGCCTCGGAGAGAATGTTTCTGAGACTTTTTGGATGCGAAAATAGCGTGAACATACAGTGTTTTGGCGTTTTCCTCACACTGTATTTATGTGTTATATTGTTCTCATGCACAAGTATGACTTTTTAATTCCCCTCTGCATTTGGGTTTAGAAACTTACGGCAGTTTAATCAGTACTCTTGTTATCACGAGGTAGCACGATATCGGGGTGGGATATTTTGAACCGTTCTCTTGGTCGCTTGGAATGAATGCATTGCCTATAAATAGAACTCTGACCAGCATTTGCTATTTCGTTATTGTTGCTATGCAAGTATTCCTTGTACTCATCATTACTGTTAAAAAGATAACTCATATTTTTAGAAAGTCCTCAAGTTAGCTAATTGGTCAATTACTTTAACCATATTGGTTATAAATTAGTAAAAGGAAACATATACAATGACTTGATATTAATGAAATGTTAATTGCATGGCTTAATGGGTCTTATCGACATCATATCTGTTTCACTTGCTACTACCATGCAACCTGTTTATCGCGAATGTTTTACGGGGCGACTTTTCTTATATACTGGTTACCTGACTGTTGTCGAGAAGAGATCATTAAGAAGCTGCTATTTATAGATAAAATGTAACAAGTGAGCACCATACGGCAGTGTTGAAAAGAATGATTGCGTCATTCTTTTCAGCACTACCGTTAATTATATTTTCATGCATAGCAACAAGGGGGGCAAAGCCAGAAAATTAGAGAACGATTCCTTGTTTTTTACAGTCTCTCTCTCTAAAAATAAGGAAAGGTAACCTTGCAAAATAAATTAGAAACTCGTATCCATATACTATTGAAGTGTCCTATGAAAAAAAAAGACGGTAAGAAGCTGATTACAAAGAACTTAGAATGCCTCTAGTTAAAAAGCTAAGTTATTGTTGATAATATTGACCTCCTTCGGCCATTGCGCCAAAAAGGGATTTCGTATTAGATTCCTGACCACCCTCTTAAAAGCCTCCTATCCGTTCATAAGTGCGGCCGCATTGTAAACTAGTTTACAGTTAGGTTGCGTGTGCAAACAGAGTTCGACCGAAGTATCCATTTATTTTAAAGCCCCTATTTCGTATTTATTGCAACTTTACCGCCGGTCCGTAAAAGGAATTCCCTCAAACCATATCCAGAGAATCATTATGATAAGGAAGAATCGCTTTCCCTTGACGCTCCCGGCGGGCAAGGAAGTGCATAAAAATGACATAAAATTATCCTTGTTCCAAAATGGCAGGAACGTCTAGTAGGTCTGAGAGTTCCCTCCTTCTCCTCACCCAACCACCCACCCACCCACCCACCCACCCACCCACCTCTTTCCCTGAACACTCATACATCGCTCTCCCTTCCTTTCCCTCTATTCTGTCCGGCCCACACACGTCTGTTCCATAAAATATCATTCAAGTGTATTGCTTCCTATTTCCTCGTACTTTCCTACCTCTCTCCTACATCATACCCCCAGACAATGCTTTTCTTCTCCTTCATCCTCTTGTTATCTTTAAGTCACCCCTTACCTTCAACCAGTCTTTTCCCCTAACCCCTCCCTCTCCTCCAACCCCACACCTCACTCCAGAAAGCACATAACACCTACGTCATATTAAATGATAATTTATGAAATCGTAAAGGGGCTGTTTCGCAAGCGACCAAGGCATTGTAAATATGTTCAGCTAATACTGTGCAGGATTGCTGCGTAGTTCGGGGTTGCAGGATTATAAGAGGAAGCCAAAGGTACTCCTTGTGTCGTAAAACTAAAAAAAAAGAAAAGAAAAAACATACACACACATGGCGTGTGTCGCAGCCCTGACTGCCTCCGGCTCTTTTGGAAACACACTAAGGTATTTGGGAAATTTCGGATACGACGGGACGCCGGAAGGGAAGTGAGAAACTGGTCCGAATTAAAAGCCCTTCAAGTATTTTCCCTACTTCTTTTGATTCAGTGTCCCAACACTACCCTGGTTTTATATTTAGCATGAAGCATAAACATTTTGTGTTGGGAGTGTTTTTGCTTTTTCTATGCGTTACTATATTTGTCTTCGTTGTTTACCTTTGTGAATTTATTGTGGAAATGTTGTTTAGAAAATGGATTTTACAACGAGATTCCCTAGAGTTATTTTGTGTTCAGGATACGAAATTCAGGTACATTTAGCTATTCGTGAATGGAATTAGATTAGATTTTTATCTGAAGCAGTCCAATCCTTTTGTGGTCCCGAGATCATATATATTTAGACAGAAAATTAGCATAGGATAAAAAAAAAAGATATAAACAGTTGAGCTTGCACATCCCAACTGTCATTTGTGTCTGAATTTAAACCGGTATGTTACACAAAAATTCTAAAGGATATTGAATGAGAAACCACACGTTGGAATTCGATATTACCCGAAGCATAATGCATATAATAATTTGGATTGTGGTTTGAATAAGCTGATTATTAGAAACTCGAAAATTGTCTAAAGAAATAAAAAAAAAGGTTAGGTGTAAATGGTTGAAATAGCCAGATCTCTCATATTTTTCGTACACGAAAGATTTAGGAATGCTGACTTTTGATTACTACCTCCAACGTCAGGATACGTTTTCGAGAAATATTAGGGACGCAGTATTTTGAAAACGTTCTTCTTAAGTCGGAGTAGGTTTTCCAGTAAGATTAAAGAAGCTGAAATTTGAGTAATATCTCATTCGGTAGAGTACGTGTCTGAATAAAGTTTGCGATGAAAAGATTAAAGACGCAGGATTCTGAGAATTCTCACACGCCAGATTACATTTTTGCGAATGGCTAGAATGAAGGGGGTGGGGGAGAGTTTTGTCCTCTAACCTATATATCTTGTAGGCTTTTAAGAAAAGATTAACTGAAAGCAATTGTCATGATGCGTACCAAGTACCTGGTTATTACACAACTCATCACAGATTTCAGAAATATACCTCACTTCAGCCAGATACCTGAACTCTCATAACAGAAGAATTACGACTGAGTACTCTAAAGGTAACAGTGATCCCTTAAAAAGCTTATTAATCATGTGAAAAATCAAACTAAGTTTATCAAGATTAGTGTGAGGTATCCACTATTAAACAAGAAATATACTGGAGTAAAAGGGCATCACCATCAAACAACTTTAACTGTTTTCCTGGTCTTAATTCACTTCAGCAAAACTAAAGGAACAAAACACTTGCCTTATGCACACAATTAATCCTATTCACTGGTGGTCAATAAATGAAAGTGTTTTAAAAATTTTAAATACAAAAATTTGTTGTTAAAAATTTATAATTAGAATTCACAATCTGAAAAATTTACTTTTACTTGAAAGCAAAACAAAATTTAATTAATTCTTGAATTAAATTATTTAACAAAATTAAATCACAAAACTTTAGTTTATCAAGAAATTAAATTAAGCAAAATTTTAACTATCAAGAATTATTCAAGATTTGAAAAGTAAATCTTAATAAATGAAAATTAAATCAAGCATGCAATGTTAAATTATCAAGAAATATTTAAAATGCTAAGTAAATAAATGCTAAATCACCAACACAGGAAATGTGAAACAATTAAAAGATTGCAAACACAAGAACACGCAAAAACACCTAAAAGATTTATCAATAATAATTTCACTAAGGCAAAAATTCTCCTAATACACCTTATTATATCATGGTAATAATAAGTATAATTCACTTTACCTTACACAAGCTTGTGAAAACCTTTATAAAATCTGGCAGCTGCTTGTAATTCATAAAACACACTTTTTTACCAGGCGCTGTTACTGCTAAATAATTTTACTAAATTCAGATCTTAAAAGGTAATACTAACACCAGTGACCAAAAATATTTTACGTTAATAATTAATCTCTTTTTTGAAAATGAGAGAGACAGCGGGAACCAAACTGAACAGTTTCTGAAATAAGAATGAATAGATTTGTGGATTCCAGCTGAAAATTAAACAAATGATGTCTTTAAGGCATTTTGGGTGCAAGACACCAAAATTCTAGAACGCAGTCTTACAAAACATGACGCAATCAATCATGAGGTCTTACTCTCAAAATTGCATACGTGACCAGAACCATGTATGTAATATTACAAAACCTTCGTCTTGTTCTCGTATGAGACAAAGCTTTTACATTAATCTAACATGATGAAACAGATTTCTGCTGGCCAATTATGACTGGCATGTTAGGAAAACAAAACGAAAAACCCAGCAATTGTTATTCCCGACCTGTCATTGCGTTATCTTAACTAGTGACAGATGATACATGTGGTCTAAAACTCGAATCTCTTTCTTCTGTTAGGAAAGATACTATTAATTCTGAATCAATAAGTCTTTTTGGAGATCTGATATTACCGTACATATGATATTTCAACAATCATTATTATTACACATAATGCATGATAAATGAAAGCGTAAATACATAAAAATTATAGGAGAATATACTTATTACAAGGCGGCATCATGAAACAATCTATAGTTTCCTAATTCTTTATGAAAAGTAAAAGTAATTCGTCTAAATAAGAGTTGCTTCAAAACACAAAACAACTCAGAAATTAGTTATTGCGACGTACAGGATAATATTGGTATTAGGATTTATAGTTCGACAAGGCTGTTTTACAAGAACAAGAAAAGCAATATCAGAGATACATTATCCTTCCTGTTGTTATTTATTATATGCTTACGTCCTTCTGGAACAAGCGCAGACTCCCTGAACTTGAAATGTAAGCATCTGCGTAATAAAAATCCATGTGCAGGAAGACAAGAATTGGAGAGAAGAAAAGAGGTTTGCAAATAGTCACATATAACAATAAATAACAGTTTCATTTACAGTTTGTAAGAAGTAGCTATATATATATATATATAAATATATATATATATATATATATATATATATATATATATATATATATATATATATATGTGTGTGTATGTGTGTGTGTGTGTGTGTGTGTGTGTGTAAATATATATATATATATATATATATATATATATATATATATATATATATATATATATATATATATATATATATACATACACACACACACACACACATACACACACAATCAGCTGATATACTAAGTAAGACTGTACCATAATCCATTATCAGTCAACCCATATGGATTCCATACAGATTTGCTTTAACAATATTATTTCCTATTCTTCGTTTAGTACTCACACATTTGCGGATCTCGTTAAAAAGCATTTTTTTGCGGCTTTTAAAGCTCAAAAACTGATTCATATCAGTGTCTCATATCATTGTCGTTTTATGTGTCTGTACGTTTCGTCCCAGGGTACCTTCAAGCCGGTATAGATGAATTTAACTGAACTACGCAAACGTATGCCTTATCGGACAAGGAAGATGCTGACAACTTTTTAGAAGATCCTGAATCCAGATTCTCATCTCTGATTTGATTCGATCCGAGTTGTCAAAACCTTGGGAAATTTAAATTTAGATTTAAATTAAAATGCCGAACGATTACCGTGGATTTAGTAACTAGTGGTAATTTGATCATCATGGCTTGTAAAGAAAATAGTCATACGAATGTAATTTCTTCTCCCAGTCGGTAAGATTTCAGTCAGTTCCGGAAATCTTTATGGATATGGTTGATAAAACGTCGTGACCTTGAGACTTTGTATTGAGTGCTTTACGTGATTATCTTAGAGCTTTCTATTTACTTTCCGAAATAAGGTTTGAAGGAGGCTATATCACAATCATTATTTGTGGCTGCGTATTTAACGTCAATTTTTGATAAAAATAACTCTGACCAGTTAACTCAGCATTGTCAACAAACGCACTTGTTAAAACAAAAACATTCTGGAATTCAGAAAACCGCAACGTTACAAACAGTCTTTAAAGACTGATACATCACTAAGCAAGACTACCGGGGAAAAAGAACAGCGCGAGCAATAACAGAATTATATGCAACAAAGAACGTAGGAATAACGGTAAGTTCTGCACTTTCTCTCTTGAAAACAGCACTGAGTCAGATTGCGATCAATCGGTACCAGGAAATCTCGGAATACAGCAGTCATTTACTTTATGAGTTTTTATGATTTATTAATAATGCCTCTTCTATTTTCTTCCGGAATGCAATACTGTAGTTTTTTATAACGAAATCGAAAGACAGCTCTATTTCAAGTGTTTCTGTGGTTTTCATAACCTTCGTTTATATTTTGTAGGCACGCTCGCGCTCACCTGAATGTATTATATATATATATATATATATATATATATATATATATATATATATATATATATATATATATATATATATATATATATATATATATATATATATGTGTGTGTGTCTGTGTGCATGTGAGCTTAAGATTGAATTTGGTAATTTCTTGATATTTCAATTATAAAAAAGCTTGTAATTACTGATTTCCAACTGAAAATCATATTTGTTTATGTATGTTTTTGCTATTTGCGAATTATTATGGTATTTACTGATCTTAATTTACAAGAACTTTGTTTTAGCTCAAACATTTGTTCTTTAATATTTTTAATATTGGCAGCGAAAAAACAAAACGTTTGAAGGTGTGCTGGTAGAATGATACAGAATTAATGAAACACTTTAGTCATCCAGTAGTGCTTTACTAATGGTATTTTAAGTAGATATTGGATTTTTATTCATTCTGAGCGTATGTCATTGCATACAAATGTACGTAATCTAAAAATGCACTGGTTTTTTTTACATAAATTTTAAGCTTTCTGAGATAGACATTGGATGGAGTATTATTGAGGTGTCCTCATTTTCATAAATGATACTGAAAACTAGCTTTGATTAAATTTGGAATTGTAAGTGAGAAATTTTTAAACATTCTTTTCGTAACTAGGTTGTGCATATAGGTGATTTTATCCTTTTACAAATATATTTCTGTAAATTTATTAACCCATAATTTATTAACTCATATTTACTGTACTTCCCTGTGATTTTAAAGGAAGAATTCTTTAGAATATTAAAAAAATCCTTTAAGTGTTCTTACATTTTGAGATTTTGTAAATTATAATAAAAAGGGATGTTAATATTAGTTACCAGGTTAAAACAAATTATCTTAATTATCTTAATTCAAATTAGTGTCAAGAGCTGATTATACCTCCCAAGACTAAATAATACTTATGGAACGAATATTCATAGTAGAGATGCTTAATTGGATTAAATATTGGAATTCTGCTGTTAGTGCTCAAGGAATGCTTATTGCTAGTATAATTATCATTATTCTCATTATTAGTATTAATTGCGTTGCTCATGTTAGCGATCATCTTTATCCTAATTATTATTATTATTATTATTATTATTATTATTATTATTATTATTATTATTATTATTATTATTATTATTATTATTATTATTAATCATCTGTATTCCTTCCTCAATTCTTCGGTCTGTTATTTTCATAAATATTCATTTCGATTTTACATAGATAATATTTCCTTTTAAAAAAATAAAAATGAGTAGTTTCTTGTACCATTAAAAAAATTGAGTGAACTGAATTATGTGCTGTCTCTAATCTCTGGTTATTCTTATGTCGCTTTTGTTGAAAATGTTTGAAATCATAATGTCTCAATGAAATATATAGCCAATGGATTATTTAATTTTGTATTTACTGGTTTCGTTTTAGGGAAATAGATCTGATATTATTTTCTTTACTCAGATGAGAAATACTGTAGTAAAATATGCATTTTTAGAAACGAGGGAGTAGCCTATAATATGAGAAGAAGACCACATAATTAGTGTTCACATTTCAGAACAGAGTTTACCGAGTATACTACAGTAACCTTCTGTGGTTCATTACCAATTTTTGTTCGTATATTCCATGTTTCTCTCTGGCATTCTTGTACTGTTTAGGCATGTTTTAACTCGACCTGCAAATTTCAACGTTTAAGTGGATTCATAACACACAGCACGCCCAGTTAGCAAAACACATTGCTTCCAGATTAAATTTGTCACCCAGGAATTAGTGAACTTGATTATGTGCTGAAGATAAATTATCCTTGGTGATTCCACTCATCTTGATTTGAGGTCTTCTCTTAACTTCTCTGGCCCTGGTCCCCTTTTCAACTAAGGTTGATCTCCCTTTAGTACTCGCCGCGTCGCAGTCGAAGATATTTAGTAATTAATTCTTGTTTTCGCTAGTGACGGTAGTCACATTTGATATACCCCAAGTCTCTGTTCTGGAAGATTCATTCTCTCTCTCTCTCTCTCTCTCTCTCTCTCTCTCTCTCTCTCTCTCTCTCTCTCTCTCTCTCTTCTATTCGTCCATTGTTTTTTTATTCTTTCGAATACAGCTCGTTGCTCAGACGTCTACCATACTAAAGGTATCATATTGTCCGGATGTTTGGGCAACTTGAGGCGTTCTATCCTAATTCTCATACAGTTATATCAAGACGCGGAAAGATAGAATAAATTTTATGTAGTTCTTCATAGTCTGTTCAATCAAAACACGAATGAATAATTTTGCGGATGTAGAAAAAAGATATAAGAAAAAGAATAGAGTAGATCAATGAAAAGTTATTTTACTAGCACATGGCCTTAATGTGTCATGAAATCATTACTATGAGAGCTGGTTAGAAAGTCGTTGCGGTTATGTAGCCAATTTTTTCACGTAACTGATTTGTCTGTGGTTTTTACCTTGTATACTTTTAGTAATTGTAATTTCTGGTATATTGCGTTTTTTAACTTCTATAAAATTCCGTTGTTTGAGCGTTTTTTTTAAATGGAGCATGAACGTACTGCGGGTTAAATTACGATGCTTGGATTTTGTTTATTCAGATTTATTTTAATCATGGTGAAAGGCTACAACATCTTAAAAAATATCAAGTTAAAACATACTTCCGGAATAGTAGACAAGGTAATGACGTAATGAGCTGAAATTTTCAGTGTTTCTTCTTATACCTTTAATTTTCGAAACGCTGTGATTATGTTGCGTAATAATTATATGCTTTAATAATGTCAGCTAATATTAATTTTGTTTATCTCACAAAGTATTGATTTATTATTTCATCAATGTGTGTAGCTTTTGCGGGCAAGAGTAATAACAGCCTATTAGGGTCGCCATTTTTGTATTGGATAGCAGCGAGTTTTTCAGTGTGCCAGATGTCATATTAACGATGACGAATGAAGTCATATAAGGCCTTGATACTCATATCATAACGTGTTCGAATGTGGCTGCGCTTGCTGTGACATAAATAGCCACTGCTGAGGTATTTATAGCAGAAGCCTCCCGGAATTATTGGCAAATGAGGTGCTAAGAATCTCCAGTGTGACGTATGGAGCGTTTTGTGGGCTTTATTTTTCTAACATAATTTGAGATTGGGAACATTAAATTACGAAATTCTTGTTTATATTAAAGTAAGGTGGATATAAAACTTTTTTTACTCATGAATTATTAGAAAATCTATCATGCTCTACACGACTAGAGAATTTTGTAATGTCGTTGTGAAAAAGTAAATGAAATGTGGCGTGGCAATCCCTCGGAGTTTATTGGACTTCTGCAAGGGCGATTTTGAGCCACTTTTCATAAATAAATGCAGACATAGTATTCATATTATATTTGATTTTTATTTAATTATTGTGTTGTACGTTTGAGTTATGAAAAATCATGTACACCTTCTGAGGAAGGGTCTTTTATGGCAGCACATTCAGCCATTTAAGGTAGGTTATTTCTGTTGTGACTGAACACAAAATTTTAAGGAAGAAAAGAACAAGTGGTGTAATATGACGAACATTGTTAGAAATTTTAACACCTCTCTGTTATATCTATTGAAATCTTAGTTAAATGTGGTGCAAATGACGAATTTTACATAAAATAAGATGAGAAAAGCTTTATAACACTGCCAGGTAAATACCACCAGTTGCTCCAGCTTCGAATGGGAACCTGCAATTCATGTAAGTCAGAAAGCAGGTACGGGACTAGCAACCCTGTACCAATGGACTTGCTTAGAACCAATATGCGTTATTCTTCTGGTGTCATGCGCTCCACTTAGAAAATATATATATATATATATATATATATATATATATATATATATATATATATATATATATATATATATATATATATATATATATATATATGTATATGTATAAAGCAAATCTTTAAAGCAAAAGTAAGGACGCTAAAATATCGTTCGCCTCTGCACACCATGACATGCATATCAATTCTGATTCCATTGAGAGCTTTTCATGATTGTATGATATGTTGGATTTCCCAATAACCTGCAACCTGGAAACAACGTAGGCCTAATAGACTTCACTTTCGCATTCACCAACACATTCATGTCTCTCTCTCTCTCTCTCTCTCTCTCTCTCTCTCTCTCTCTCTCTCTCTCTCTCTCTCTCTGTGTGTGTGTATGTTTGTGACATTGATGGAACATTATTTTTGAGAACCACCTTTAATATAACTTCCAGTTGCTTTGATGTGTCGTATCATTGCTAATTAGGATTATCAGATATTTCTAAATGATGTGAACGGTCGACATCAGTTTTTAGATGAATGAATCTGGCTGGATTATTTGTCATAAAGATGATGTCACATCATGATAAATATTGATTTAGATATCGTTAGTTCAGTAAATGAATATCACGCAAAATTAAGAATAGATCAATATATAATTAATAAAAGGGGATTCAGTAGCCATTCCGTAAACATTTCCAAAATGCACCCTGAAATTAAACATGAAGTAGCGCTTATGTTTAAGGAGAGAACGTACGATGTGAAATTCAGTACTGGATGAAACCAAAGACAAGACTCGATTGTCAGGAGAGATACTGAGGTACCATGAATTTTAAATTAGGTCTTTGTTATTCTTTGACTAGTCGTCAGTCAACACTAATATGTCTGAATGGCTTTTATCTGGTTCATTTCTTTTATAATATAAATATAGACCCAGGGCACCACTGAAACATTGTGAAATTAATTACAGCCTGTGACCTAAGGTAGCACTTAATTAGTTTACAAACGTTAATTGGGCTGCTGATAATTATCATGAGATTAAATTCAAGATAACGTTGAATATTGTGATATTATTTCCCTTAAATGACACAGCTATCACAGATTCTCTGTTCTTGTGTTCTGCACATAGTAATGTTCGTAGACTCTGGTTCTAGATTCATTTCACACACAGTTAATATTAGAGCACTAGAAATATTGAATATCAATGCCTGTTTCGAAGTAGCTCTTAATCTCTTTCTAAATATCTACATTCCATTTGATTGGGTAATATGTTTTTATACACGATAAAAGACCTATATCATTATTAAAATGTTATATTGTATTTCAAAAGTAAATCGATTACTTGTGACAGGAGGAAATTTCTATTCAAGGGAATTACGGAAAACTTGTTCAGAGTTCAGCAATTTTAAACACTCTGGTCAATGTGTTGATAAAATAATAACCCCACCTAACCCAACCTAGGGAGTTGTCAATCATGTGGTGAAGTACAAAGATGCACCTTAACCTTACTTTCCTTTCAAGGCAATTCTAGACACATTCGATTTTGTCTTCGTTTTAAGTCTTCGCCGAATACAGTACAGTCGTTTACGACGGATGTTCTGTACATGGAATTTGCATCAAGTCCTGTTGCCTACCTGACGCAAGTTGTTTTAGGTATCCTATTGTAGATTAATGTATCTTTTGTTCTCTTGCCTGAGGCTCATCTGAGATAGCTTTGATCTGGTCGGCTTTGATGGACCACAAAGGTTGTTTCTCAGGTTGTGGTGCCAGTTCCAAAATTCTTGGTCTCCCTGGGCCGTGGCTTTCATATGGCAACCGCTCGTTTGTATTGTAAATATCAGAGGCTTTTAGTTGCGTCATATCCCGCTGAATTTATATGAACTGCACATGTTCCATTATTCACTTGATATTTATAGTCTCGGGGTTGAATAGTTTCTCTTTATTTCTTTCTTTGGCTCTGTTGCTTACAGCTTATAAAGATAAATGACATTGGTTATTGTTTATTCTCGGGCATGGTCTGGCTTTTGCATCCTGGAATTTAAAAGGATGGGCTGAGTCTGTGAACAGCATTTCCGGTGACTTTAGTGTCTAATGTTCTTGGGGTTTTTAGTATTACTTCCTATATTTCTAGAAATAAAATATATTAAGAGCAGAATATCGCCGTGTAGCGTGGATTTAGCATATTTTTATAACTTCAGGGGATTAAATAAATATATTTGGTAAAACTCACCATTGTAATGTATGCATGACTGCACAGTAGTGATGAGCATGATTTACGTTTATGTAACGAATCTCGTTTAAGCCGGGAGCGGCAAAAACGCAATTATAATTACTAGACTGTTTCAAGGAAGGATTTAATGATAAAACAAAGTAAGAACATATCTGGGTGCTCCTTCTTCGGTTTTCTTTCTCAGTTGATTCATAACTGTTAAAAATTCCATTTTTATTAACTCAGGAAATGTTCTCATTAACTTTTTATAAAACTATTTATAGAATGCGCCGACGGGTGATTTACCGAACGCACCGTGAGATATTTATCATCAATATCCCAAAACTTGACGCATCCTTGACAGCCTTCCCTTATGTCATTCTGCTGGTTTGTGGATACTGTGCAGACGGCTGAAATTGTTTCGTGTCGAAGAATGCGTTAGGTCCCGCATCGATTAGCATTCTGGTGTCATGGTCTCTGCCAGTTAGGATCAGTTGCGGTGCAAGACCCGTAGGACCGATCCATTTTCGATTAAATCAAAGTTCCGGCGCGTTGGACAAATTTGATGTTGTCACACGAGGTAATGGATTAGAAAGCAATTATTTTTTTCAGGATTTCGATATAAAGTAATTTACTGTTTGCTTAGAATTATAGTCATCAGAAATATACGAGATAAAAAAGTCACCACGATTAGCCATTCATCTCTTCAAGCAGTATATTTTGAGGATATCTATATATCAAGAACTGTATTTTACAAATGCATAATCTTGTTTTCTTTTTACTTTGGCTATTAGAGTTTATATCTTTATCTTGATCTCGAAGTGACACTACGGATAGGACATTGAATGTTAAGGAAATTGTAAGAGGGAAAAAAAGAGTTTTGGAGCTTATATTTTCACCTTGGCATTTTTCATTCAACAAAGAAAGATTGCGTTCTTGAACAAAAGGTGTTCCATTTTCTTGCCTTACATACAGCGTA
The DNA here is from genome assembly GCF_040412425.1 of Macrobrachium rosenbergii. NCBI lineage: Eukaryota > Metazoa > Arthropoda > Malacostraca > Decapoda > Palaemonidae > Macrobrachium > Macrobrachium rosenbergii. The sequence continues at coordinate 58,871,353 of NC_089744.1, forward strand.
GGCGTTAACGTTAAAAAAAAGGAGCATGGTTTTACTTTTATGGCAGTTTAGCTGTAAATAAACAATGCTTTATATTTTCCCATCAAGGTTTGTTAAGTGAAAAATTGTATATGATTTCAACCTTACGGAATCTTTATTAGAAGATGAGAGTTCATGCGTTCTTCTTCTTCGTTTTAACGTGCTTTTATACCCATTTTTATATGGGGTAAGCACGGTGCCTTCTTTGAAGGACCTTTGATTTGGCGGTGGGGTAGGTCGTAACCTCGACCGGCTGCCCTGCCTGACATCGCTTAGACCCCGGTACCGAACCGGTACCGAACGTGTACATGTATTACCGAAACCCCAGCTCCCTTTCTCCCACCAGCACGAGGAGAACTGGGCGGGTAGTCCGACAGTTCGAGACGTGTGAGGTGTCTGTTATGTTTTTTAGAAGATGTTGGAGTGGCTTTGTTTATGTGTGTATTAGTCTGTAACATCCATTTGCTTTCAGCAAACCTATCCGTTGATTACATACGTAATCCCGGGATGTCTACACGGATAGCAAAGTTTCCGCCTCTGACTGGTCGGCTGCGGGGATTGAACCCTCGCCACAGGCTTCTATGAAGTCTGTGGTTGCCACTGTACCAATCAAGCCATCGAGGCTCTAGAGTTCATGCGTTCTGCTGAATTTGATATCTGTATAGATTTAATCTCTGGTGGGTTCTGTCAGCTCAAGAAAATGACGAGGTAGTAAATTTACTTTTAATCTTTACAAAACGTCTATCAGATTAGAGTGCGATTTATGACATGAACTCATAAATTAGTGCTCCGTCTGCGACTGTTTTATTACGAAGGTTACTCGTCTTCGCAAAATATCACGAAAAAGAGCCATTTTCAACCAGTGATGCCGGGTACTTTGGAAAGTGTTAGACCAGTGTATTGATATTTAAGTCCGTTTCTCTCGTAGCTTGATACTTCTGCTGCATGGTTCTCAAGCAATTGGTGACAGTTATTTCTGTCAGCTGTCAGCTTCACTGAGATTTGTAAAAGTAAGTGGTCAAGTTATTTGATGCCTGGGACATCGTGGCTTTAATGTGGCTGCTGTTTTATATGCTATTTGGTACGATATTTCATATGCAAACGAAGCTTTAGAAGCTGAGGAATAGAAATAGTAATATATTCACCTAATACTTTTACATGAAACTTATATAATAAAGTAATTTTCTAGAGCTAGCCTCTTATTTAGTATTTTACTCTTGTAATAAAGGTGATAAGCTTTTAATAATATGAAAATTACGCAGACTGCCGAGTACCAAGAAGCATTGATAAAAATCTGTTTATAATTTTTAATGTCTTGCTGTTAATAAGATGGTTATGCTTGAATCGCCCAGTTGTAAAAAACTATAATTATTTCATCACAACTCTCTATTACTGTCTAATTTCTACGGCTTTGTATGGCTAATCTGTAAATACTTAGAATCATGGCCATGCTCTATGAAATATACACAACCTACTCAAAAGCTCACATGAATAGAAAAAAAAGCAAAGCCTTTCTTTCGCTTCGCTTCGTGCACTGCCTCATCTATCAAAGGAATCAAAGGCACACACCCAATCGCGGCCATTCGTAATCCCTTTGTAAATCATCACAATGATTATTATTCGTAATGCTGATTGCTTCTAATCCCTGACCTCAGAACATTAACTAGAATTGGTGGCACCTTAATAATCTAATGGAGATTTTGGACGTGGCCCTGGCGGGTTTGTTCGTTTTCTTTACAGGTACAATTTCTTTCATTTTTATAAAGGTCCCGTTAATTCCAATCAGCAATCAAGAAAGTTAACAAAATTGTATTAGAAGTTTCTGTAGAAAAGTTCTTATGTTGAGATTTGTGCATTTTTGCATATTATTATTATTATTATTATTATTATTATTATTATTATTATTATTATTATTATTATTATTATTATTTAAAGGTAAACTGTTTTATAAAATATTTTTTTCATTCCTTCGAAAAGGTAGCCATAGGTATCAGTATTTGCGTAATTCCAAGATACGAGTGAAGATAATTATATTTGTATACCGTGACGCAAAAAAGATAAAAGCATATTTTCCACTACTCTTATGTATATTGGTTCAGTTCTTTTTTTTTTTTTAATGGTGTTTGATCAGTGATACTGAGCCTCATTTTCAGTCGAAATACAAATATTAGCTGATCAAATAATACACTTTTGACTGGCGTCCTATTTATTCACCTTCATTTTTATACTTTGTATGGAAATGATTGGATAGGCATTATTATTGTCGAAGGGCATTGTTATTTGTATACACTATTAATAGTGAGAATAAAATGAGAGAAGGCTATTTAAGCATTGTCATAAATACAGGGTCCTTATTGTTGTCATGATAGTTTTCAGTTATATTCTGTTCTCACAAAACATTCTTTTTTTGCATGTATACAAGTGTGCAATATCACACACATACCGTTTCGTTTAGCAAGGGAGCGTCTAGAGGAAAAACAACCCCGGCCATTGATGCATTTTGGCAATAGATGCTGAATCGTGGATGAAGGACATGTTCAGGCAATATTAGCCGCTTTATACACCTACGCAAAAGGTTCATCAGTACACGTTAATCCCGTAACACACACACACACACATTCTCCAACATTCAGCCCTCTCTAGCGCTTCGTGGATATTAAGGCCCTTCCGTTTCAACAATTCTGTCACTCCATCCGTCCAACCCTTTCTTAATCTTTCCCCCTCTTTC
>NC_089744.1:58876598-58879098 GCF_040412425.1 Macrobrachium rosenbergii
CTTTTCGTTTAGTCGTGCCAGTATTTTTCTTTATTGGTTGTAATATTTTACGTAATAATAACGGGAAGTAAAGTTCACATACTCCCCGCTTGATTGACAATTTTTCTTATATTATTAATTTTATTGTTACTACAACTACTACTGCTAGTAATAGTTAAGCTGATAAATGCGATATTGATGATGGAAATAGTTGTTTTGTGTACATTTCTACAGATATATGATTTCTTTTTTTAAATATTGACGCCGTTTTGAGGAAAGAATTGTATCGATGATTACAATAATTAGTGATAATGCTTTTGGGCTGAGTGCATTCTGCCATTTTTTTTTCTCTCGGAAAAGAAATATTCCTATCTGTTCTCGAAAAGAAATATTCCTATCTGTTCTCGAAAAGAAATATTCCTATCTGTATTCCTTTTTCATCATTATGGCACCTAAAACTCGAAAACACCTTTGGAGAGGTAAACATTTTCAGTTAAAATAGGAAATTCATTACCTGTACGTCTTGGAGATTGCTTAAAACTGCCAGAAATTTTAGACTATCTGTCGTTTCTATTTCACAGATTGCTTAAGAATTATTATGTGCAAATTATACTTTTATTAGTAAGTTTAAATATTCAAGATGTCTTCAGGAAATTTCCGTTCAAAATCAGTAAATATTTCGAATAACATCTTTGCCCTTAAGTCCAACAGGAATAACTTTGACAGTGATTCTCTCTTCCGTTACAGGAATTAGTTTATGAAAGATCAAAGCTCAGTGTATGATCCTCTTACTTAATATTAAATGAATCTATTAGTAATCATACATGCGTATATTATATATATATATATATATATATATATATATATATATATATATATATATATATATATATAGAGAGAGAGAGAGAGAGAGAGAGAGAGAGAGAGAGAGAGAGAGAGAGAGAGAATGAATTTACTTGTCACGTTTTACCAGATACATATGTAATTGTAATAGTTACAATACCCTCTTAACATTTCGAATTCTTCGCGCTTTTTTGGATACGCTTGTCACCACAGAGCCTTAAGACCCTAGTGCAAGAAATGTGAAGAAATTATGTCCGGTAGCGGGAAACGACATCATAATTTCTTCATATTTCTTGCACTTAGATCTTAAGGCTTTGTAGTGACAACCGTATCCAAAAAAGCGCGAATAATTCGATAAGTTAAGAGGGCATTGTGGCTATTACAATTACACACACACACACACACACACACACACACACTACACGTGTTTATATACATATATATATATATATATATATATATATATATATATATATATATATATATATATATATATATATATTTAATAATATGAGAACAAGGAGGAAGATGAGATTTTTCAACTCTCTCTCTCTCTCTCTCTCTCTCTCTCTCTCTCTCTCTCTCTCTCTCTCTCTCTCTCTCTCTCTCATCTTTTAGAGGAGCTACAAAATGGTGCACGGATTTTACTACAGGCTTGGGCGATGCTGCCTACCCTGAAGAGCCATTCTGCGATTGTTTATTTCAGCACATATTTTATCCAGTAGGACGTTCTCTCCCGAGGGACATTTTGGAGATCCCGAAGGACATTTTCTAGCAATCTTACAGCATTTTGACTTGCAAATGTCAGTGGGAGATATTTACTTCACCCTTGAATATTTTGGTATCTCGGCTGGATGTTTTTTTGCTCTCTTTGGCGATCCCATTTAGACATTATTATGATCAAGCGCTCGTGTGCCCTTTTGCTGGGGTTTGCCAGAGGACAAGAAAAAATTTTTGCATGACCGTTTTGTTTTAGATCCTGGTGAACCATTTTTCCATGATTTTTTTTAATTCTCTCTCCGTGAATTTTCTGTTTTCGTAACTCCTTAGCACTCTTTCTTCCTCATTCCGAAGTCACCTTGACCTTGTCCCTGCAAGAAAGGAAAATGTGCGTTTGATTATTACTTGAAGATTGAACAATCTTTCAATAATCGAGCTGTTAACAATCTTTAAAAATCGAGCTGTTAAGAAATGACAAACGGGAAAGAAGGAAGCCAGGGAATACTTAGACAGAAAAAAATTTTGATTTAAATTTTTTTTAGTTGACCAACAAATCTTCAAGATTAAAAAAAGGGGAATAAATATAGAGAGCTAGAAGCACGATAGGAGAACAAATTTGTGGATATAGATATGTATTATAGGAAAAATACAGAGGTTGAAAAATGAAAATATGTATAAGAAGTTATCAGGTTTAGGAGGGAAACAAGTCTAGAGGCCGAATGCACAGTAACTTTTAGGAAAATACCTTCGTGACTGAGAAAAAAATACATGTATGAAGAACGGTAAACGCTTAAAAAGAAAAACATCATGATGTAGGCCGTGTATGTAGATACTTCATGCGAGGCTCCTGCTCCGGGAACGATAAATCACAATAATAACTGTTTTCGTCATCTGCTTCTTCCTTCGAAATCTCCCCTGCGAATCTGGGGCCAGGAGGTGGGAGGAGGAGTTTAGTGTA
>NC_089744.1:58884098-58899098 GCF_040412425.1 Macrobrachium rosenbergii
TCATAGCATGTGGTCTTTACGATTTATATAATTTTCTTTCGGTTATTTTGAAATCAGCAGTTGCTGTTCTATTCTATAAGATATTGTGGTTTCATGTTGCAGTCTTTTGCCAGAATTGTGAAAGATTAGCTGCTATCATATTGAGTCATATTGACCAAACGGTGATGTTCCAGCATGCATTTTTACGCATCGCTAACACTCTTTGCTAAAAATAACGACCTAATATCAAACCAGAGTAAAAAAAAAAAAAAAAGTTCCTGAACACGACGTCATAATGACGTTGCAGTGATACAATAGCTAACCTCCTCTACTCTTCCTCCAAGTGAGTGGTGGGTTGAGAGGCGCTGGAAAGGGATCAGGGGAAGGAAGGATGCTGCGAAGGAGTTGCTGGAGTTGGAGTGACAGTCTTAAGTGTAGAAGTATGTAGAGGTTTAATTTGGTGGTGCATTGAATGACTTTCAAGTGGCCTTTTGTGTTTTATGTGCTTCCTTTTGTTCCTAAAGAAGTTTGTTGTTCACACGGGTGGTGTCTGCTGCAGATTATTTATCTATTTTATATATCTATTTATTTATACACACACACACACACACACACACACACACACATATATATATATATATATATATATATATATATATATATATATATATATATATATATATATGTGTGTGTGTGTGTGTGTGTGTATTTATGTACGTAGCCTATGTATGTACTGAAAAGTGGAAGGTCTCCAAGTTCTTTTAACACCCGAAGCGAAGAAAAAATTCCCCCACTGTGATGAAGCAAAAGCTCTTAAAATTTGTGATTTTCATGAAAGTCAGTCGTTAGACAAAAAGGACTACGAGATTAGACACGATTATTTTTTTAAGTACACCGAAGAACGATGCTGTATATTGGTGACACTAAGTGTAAGTCATTATTTTGAGTATAGTGCCACCATCACACAGTGAATCAGGCTCCTTTTTGGGTGATTCGGAGCAGTTACTCTATTGAAATAGGCGGTGCTTTGAAACTTGCATTTTCCCTTCATAATACGTTTGTGTTTACAAATATGAAGGGAAAAGTGGGTAATTGTCGAAGTTATTCGAGTCAAATTTCGAGAAAGATAATAAGTGAAAGAACTTACAGAGGTTTGCGTAGGTACGACTACATTAAAAGAGGTTACACAGTGCTTAATTGTTACTTGACTGTTTACAGGCCGTGAGGAGGAAAAACGACGTGATTTGACGTAGTCAGACAAGGTTTAAAAGTGACCTAGTCAGCAATGGATCAGTGTACTTTATTGTAACGTGTAAACACACTGCCTTTCTGAATTGAAACAGCGTTGCGTTATATCTGCTGTTAAAAATGAAAAATTTATTAAAAGAAGCACTTCAAAGGGCACCAAGGCTGTAAGAAGGCACGCCATACATCTTTTCGAAGATTCGTGGTAAATCCCTTCCTGGACCTTCTAGTAAGCTGCCTAGGATATAAGTTATTTTTCTGTCAATTGAACAGAAAATAATTTTTATAAGTTGTGTCTCGTGATTGTGTGTTTAAAGAAAAATCTTATTAAAAAACTGTTCTACGTCAGATAGGATGTGAAGTTGCTCCAGGTTTTTGTTTTCTAGTGATGCGTTAAGTTTCGTATCAGTAACTAATAAAGAAACGATTGTTTTGAGTAAAGTACCTAAAAATGAAGCGTATCAAAATTATTTATCAAAACAGAGGCTATGAAATTTATTTGCTTCTTGTTCCTAAATTGTTAATTAATCTCACTCTAAGTTAATATTATATATATATATATATATATATATATATATATATATATATATATATATATATATATATATATATATATATATATATATATATATGTATATATATATATATATGTATATATATATTTAAGCGTGTATGTATTTTTGCAAAAGTTTTTGTATATTTATGAAGTCAAGAATTAGTTCGAATACAGTAGCGATTACAATGGCGCAGAGGGAACTGTGTAACATCCAACTGATAAACTATCACAGAAATAGCATCTGATATGCACGCGGAATAGGCGAAAGGAAATAATAAAAGCGGCCTCTAATCTACGGAACTGGGATAATAAGGCGGTGCACGAACAAACGGGACGACCGAAGTCTGCGGCTTTTGTTATTCTTACCTTCTGGCTTTGATAAGGCACGCTCGCTTCTGCTCACGCATATCCACCACTGGGTAGTAACGTTGCGGATAAATAGGGAAATATAATGAAGCTCTGTTGACTCTAACCTCCACGATCTTCTAATGTTAAAAAAAGTCCAGAGAACTTTAACGTTTAAATGAGCAATATATATTATTATGATATTCTGTTTAAATTTCATGCTGTAATGTTTTTCTTGCTACCTGTAGAAGGCTGTCTTGAAACTATTATTATTATTATTATTATTATTATTATTATTATTATTATTCATTCTGCAAAATGCTTAAAGTTATAAATTGTATAGGGTTAAATTGTCATTGATTACAAGGCATTACTCATGCAAAATTGATGTCCTTATGTCAAAGAAGATACAAAAAAAAATTAGCAAATATATTACAAATAAATACAGAAGTATCAACAAATACATATACATGTAAGAAAATAGACACAATATACATAATATATATGTATATATATGTATGTATGTATGTGCTGCTATTATTTTCGAATATGCAGTTTTATAGAGAGTTTTGTTGCCAGAACCCAAAACAAGAAAAACGTACGAAACTTTGCAGGGAGATGATCAGAAGCAGAGGATCAAACTAAGTTTCGTAATGTAAATGCTAATTATACAAAATATTGTGACAAATTCGTTCTTAAAAATTCACCGAAGGAATTGATACGTTGCCAGGAAGGAAACTCTAGCACAAAGGACTACATGGCCTACTTCAACCAGTCCCGATGCTGAAAAGATCATTTAACCGAGTCAGAACCATAGATAAACAAAATGAACGCCAGGAAAAGTTAGTAACTTCGGTCTTCTAAAACTTTTTTCTTCCAACTCCTCTTTCAAAGGAGCAACGCGTCAAGTAGATAAATTTTCTTTCCGAGATTTTTTCCCTTTTTTCACAAATGCAAGAGAAGTACCCCCTGGGGAAACTTTGTTCTATCTTTCCCTCAAGTTAATTGACCAATGAAATCCTTTTTAGTGTCTTAGCCTTAAACGCGGAAAGAAGGAAGGAGACAAGGAGAAATTTCTGTCAGGGAAAGAAAAGAATCTTTGCTACAGATTAGACAATTTCTCGGCTTAAACTTCGGAGGATAAGGGTTTTTGTGTATTCATTCGGTATTTATGATGATACATGTAATGCATTTACAGAAACAGTAATTACAAAATTGTCTAAGTGTAATTATTTGTATAATAAGCATTGTTCTGTGGCATGTAAATCAATTTAAGCTTTCATACCTATCACAGTTGAGGAGTAGATAAGCAGCTTTTGAATTTGACTTCGTCTAAGGCCTTTTGAGAGCAATATACTTGAAGCACAGTTTTCTCTAAGGAAATCACTCTCATTTCAGAGAGTGGTTTTAAGAGCTCGTTACTTAACTTTCAAAGGTTACGTGTCAGCATGTCCTAGATATGCCAGAGGTATCGATGATGTGATGGAAACTGTTTTCCAACATGAAAATGAAGTTAAAGGACATGTTATGCTAATTGAGGTGGAAAATGAGGCACATTCTGGATTATGTTTAATTAATTCACATTCAAACAAATCTGGTTAACGACTTACGTTCCGTGGATAAAATTCACATACTTAGTCACTTTCCCCTTTAAAGTTTAACTCTAACGGCACGAAAAACAAATGAAGAGAATGGAGGTTTAGTGGGAAATACTTATGCAACGTTTTCAGCCAAAGCACGTCCTTGGTACCAGAAAGGAAAGTTAAGTACCGTAACTGTAGAGTACGGCTGGAGTACATTGTGCCCTACGGCATTTGTGGCTAACATTGAAATTATAACATTTCTGACTACATCATTATATATAGGGACATAAGGTTTCCTCTGAGAAGTATCTGTTTGAATTTAAAACAGTATATAGAGGCAATTTGGTTTTCTGAGGGAAGTGTAATAAGGAGTTCATTATCGTCAATCTGGTCTCGTAAAAACGACAGAAAAATTCCTCATTATGCGACCAAGAAGATAAAAGTGTTAGGCTTAGAATTCAGCCTCAGAAGTAGAAACAGCGTAATTGTTATCTTTTTACCCTGCTATAAATTTGGTACTTCAGTTGGGAAGGAAAAAGGTTGAGCCTTTTGTTTAAACTCGAGAGCTCCACTTCTCTCAGGTGTTAAAAAGGTAGAAACTGAAGACATGGCTCTTGAAGCTGGTGTTAAAGCAATTAAGGTCACCATGTTCTTTGGGCTAAATCAGTCTCTTGGGCCCTCTCGGCCAGAGCCCGAGAGCTCTCAAGTACCAGAGAATCGAGGAAAGCAGACCCTGTGATAGTTCCGCTGGGGAACACTTCCTGGGAGCTCGAGAACTTTCTGAGGTGCGCCGCGCTGCTCAACAAACGATCTTTTGCCCGGCGATTTTCCCCATTACAAGATCCATGCTTGCGGGTGCGATGTGTCGATGTCGTTTGTACACAGAATGCTGTGTGGTAATTTTAAGTTTCGTATGCTAGATGTAAAACACAGTCCAACAGGCGCGCGCGACACAAACATATGTATATATAGATAGGTTGCTATCTGCACATTACTATTGTTATTGTTGCATATATGATTATACTTTCTCTAAGGCGTTGACCGTTTACCTCATTCAGATTACAGATATATGAGGGAAATTTAAAATTAATGTGAAAGTCTCAGTTACAAGGGTTATGAAGGCTTTCTAACTTAACATTGCTATTAGGAATATTATTCTATAATTTTTTTTGTTTTTGTTTTGCTTTTTCCTCGCTCATCACTTTATTTGTTGAAAAATTTGTGAATAATCGCTAGAGAAAGACGACCAGCAACGAGAATGAAGGAAAGATTTTCTTGCTGCTTCCAAATTTGTTACTAGATGCAATTGTATGCAAATGGGAGCAAAAGAACTCTCTCTCTCTCTCTCTCTCTCTCTCTCTCTCTCCTTCTTCTTCTTCTTCTTCTTCTTCTTCTTCTTCTTCTTCTTCTTCTTCTTCTTCTTCGTTGTGTGCATACTTTTTAACATTGTATATTACAGAAACAAATAAAATTATGACCGTAATACCTTGAAGTATGTAATGCAGGCTCACGTATGATCATGTGCATTATGCTGCTGTGATTATCAGTATGCGTGTGTTCGTGCATATTTCAACTTATGTAAGGATTACTTTAATACTCGTGAGTGATGTAACAAATATTTTATTAAGATTTGTTGTCCAATTTTGATACAATGAAATACGTCAGGAAATGGTGTAAAGGTGTTTAAAGCATCGATAACTGTAGTAGCTGTGACCCCAGTTTGTAGAAATAAATCTATCATTCACATGGAGTCCTGTTGATGAACTACCTGCGGGGGGACTGAAATGGAAGTGAACGCCACGGAACAAAGTACAGCGATATTACTTTCCGTATCTCTTGCTCATATTATTGTATTCGGTCTTTGAAGTGTTCGCAATTTTCGCTTGTCATGATCACTCGATTTTCCACGCCCCTAGCGTTCCCAATATGGCGTGTGTCAGTCATTCTAAAGGCAATAGTAGTGGCTCCTGTTCTGCCTGCCCTTTCCTGGGTTCAGAAATGGACCGTCATCCATCACGCCCTATCCCCACCCCTCACCCCAGCTTTTTTTTTTTTTTTCTTTTTTTTTTTTTTTTTAAGGAAAGTCTGTGAAGCAAGTTATAACGTACTACCTTTTTTCTCGCCAGTCTTGATATACTCTTGCTACATAATTACAATTTGGGGGGATTTTTTGTCTCAGTAATAAAGACAATTACATTTACCCATTTCACGTAAACTCAAAGTAACTCTTGACTGCGAGAACATTAGAATCGCAGTGAAGAAGTTCCTTAAATAATAGATTATTTTTACTCCAGCAAATGCTCCTTCCGTAATTTTCTTTACAGCGAACGCAATATTTTTTACGACCGTGGATTTTATTCGCAATATGTATAACAAATGGGCAGGTAATGCCCTTGTACAGTAAATCAATAACCGCCAATAATTGCCTTTAGTCTCGCTGCCTTTCAAAACCCAGCTCCCTTATTCCGTGTACCTTGTGTAATATGCTCATATATCAACGTAGGCTGTGATGTCATCCTTCAAATTGATTGCAAAACTCTCTCTCTCTCTCTCTCTCTCTCTCTCTCTCTCTCTCTCTCTCTCTAAGCCTGTCCGATAACATGCTTGTTCCAGAGTTTGGTTGGTTTGATGTTTTTATGTGCTTTTTTCCTTTCGTCGCTGCGTAATTATTGTCTTTGTTTAGAGGATGATTTTACAATGAGTCATGTTAGAAAGTAATTTTTTTCGCGGTATATCTCCTACTTGAGTAATGTTAAGGAAAAATAATAATAATATCTGCAAGTTGGAAAGAAAGAGAGGGAAAGTAAGATAATGTCTACTGTATTTGCTCATGGGTGGCTGACACCCTCCAGGTGGTATGGAAGGGCCGGTGACGGGAGAGGAAAAGGGGGTGATTGAATCCTCTCAGCATCTTACAAAAATGGTTGGGGGACCCAAATAAGGGCTTATTCGTTTCCCTTCTCCCTTTCGGAGGTCAATTAGTGTTGAGCTGTAAGAGTGTTCAAGTCCAAAACATCAAGAGAGATCAATCTCCCGCACTCGTAACTCCGTCTTCAGTTCCGAACTCGAGGAGAAGTTCATTAACTGCCAACTTTTCTTAACTCCAAAACAAACAGACGGGCGAACTCCATATAGGAGGCATTTTATCTCCATTTATTGAATGGGGCTGAGAAGGAGGAGGAGGAAGAAGAAGGATTTGCTCTCTAATTCACCTTCTCCTTAAGTCAACAGTCTTTACGGCGTGCTGTAGATCACAAGGGATGCCTTGTAATAGGGACATTTTTTTTTTCACCCTTCAGACTCTAGAACTGTCATCTGCAGTTTTCCAACAGTGACTGTCACCTATCCTGTACTCTTCTCTTCCTCTACATTTCTCCTTTTTATTAACTTAGTTATCTTGTTTCAAGTACCTTTTAACGCACTCTTCTAGTTTTTTCCTCTGTTCTTCTTTTCTTTTCTTCTCTATCCCTACTTCACTCTTCTTCTTACCCATCCTTATCTTATTAGTTTTCTTCCTCCCCCCCCTCTTCCGCGCTCCTCGCTCCTCCCTCCTTTTCAAATTCCGTTCTACGATTGGATCAACAGTTGGCAACAGTCAACAGCATTTCCAGACCTCACTTCGGCAATTTTTGTTGGTCTGATATTTCTGTCGATTTATTCCCGCTCACTTTGGCTGGTTTGTAATCCGAACGCTTTTGAATATCAAATTGTGTGAACTCCTTTGAGTTTCCTGACTGGACTTTTTCTTCGGGAATCGGCTGAGCTCTGTCGGAAGGATGATGTCACTGGTGATGCAAAATCAGTTTTTTTTTTTTTTTTTTTTTTTTTTTTTTAGTTTTACATTAGCCTACCCGCTTTGCAGAGTGGCTTTGTTTATAAGAGTAATTTAGCGGAAATACAATATCAGTTGTTTAACATATTAATTTTTTTGTCTTTATATACTGTAGATTCACAGTCATATGAAATATATCATGATGTGTGTATGTTAAGAAAGTTAATATTATTTCTATATAAATGTACTTGTTTACATATATATATATATATATATATATATATATATATATATATATATATATATATATATATATATATATATATATATATATGTAAACAAGTACATTTATTTATATATATATATATATATATATATATATATATATATATATATATATATATATATATATAAATAATTGAAAAAAAGCACTATAATATCATTTGTTATGATGAGTTTAAAAAAATAAGGCTTCGTTTTTATTCAATAATTATAGTGGATAATCACTCTCGCTGCTTGACGATTATTAAAATAAAAGCCAAATCCTAATCTTGATGGCGAACACTGAGTCACTTTGCATGTGTTTGCCTCTGTTACCCTTTGGTTATATTCAGTATCTCGGTAGTCTTTTTCCGGAAGAAAGTCTTTCAAAGAGTAAACTAAATCTTTCCTTGGTTGCGATGGAAACTACAATAAATAAAAAAGAAAAACTATTATCCGACGTCTTTTAAGTCTCTTTGGTGAGATGGTAAGATAAGTGTTCAAAGTATTTCAAGTGTAAGGGAAGTAAGTTAAAACATTTTGGTTCCCGTTCCGCTGTAACAGTATATATAAAGCTTACTCTCCACAGCTTTGGCTTTTGTATAAAACTCGTCAATAACTGGCAGTTCTATTTATGAGCTGAGACTAGTTGAAAGGATGTAAGCTGAGAGAAAGCGACGGTGCTCTTAGATTTCTCTAAACCTTTCTCTCTAACAGGGGATGGAGAGAATAAAATTATTCTCGCTTTTAGTTTTCCAGTCTTTTGGCGTGATATTCAAGTTTTGAGTATTTAAATTATATGAATAATATTCATGAAGTATATGAATATTATTAGATTCGAAATGCATAATAAGTGTCATATTTTTAAAAGAATAAATCAGTTCAGTAAGTAACGCCTTTTGCTAGTCTTGTCCGTTTGTTCATTATTTCTAGGAAATTAGCAGAATTGTAATAAAGATACATCTAAATATATCGGGAAATCTCAGGTTAGTTAGTGTTCCCATTGGCCCTGCTTGGTTAATGTGACTTGAAAGTATGCTATATTAACATTCATACATGCACTGAACTTGGGAAAATGCTCAACGAATGGCCAAATTCGCTGTCGTATACATTTGGTAGCGTAAATTAGACCTTCCTACTTATGCAGAATCTAAATCAAAATTACGCAATTACACATCGTCTGTGAGGTCATTTATTTACTAACTTTTAAGATGAAATAAGTTTCCCGAAAAGAACCTGAGCTTGTTGGTAAGAGAAAAAGTTGAAATTAAGTTCGGTATAAGCGGCAATGAGCATAGCGAAGATGCAAAATCTCTGTCGATACCTTTGCCTTGTTCTTATTCCTCTTCGTCGTGTCTTTTGTTTCCTTTGCTCTACGAAACTGCCTCCTGCAAGTGCTATTGAAACCGAACCTTGTAAGTTTCGGGGACGCTGTAGTAATGGCACTTCAGAGCGTCCTGTGTCATGACTTTGGGTTATGTATTTATCATCTATTTGTTGTTAAAGGATTATTTTTATTATTGTTGTTTTGTACGTGTTTTTTAAGCTCTGCTGTTAAATTCGTCATACATGGGCTCTCCTTTTTGGAAAATTTTCTTTAAAGGTAAAGTTTTTTTTTTTTTTTAGGTCTTGAAAATTAGTAAATTCAGTGTTTCATTTGCTCAGAATATTTTGTTCAGTTAGGTGCTGTCCAAAAATAATGAACTAGTGGAAATCATTTTTGAATTATAGGTGAAATAAATGATAATGAATGATTTATAGTGTTATTAGAAAATTTCAGCTTGAAAATTCTTAGTTTCAGGTAAAAGCCGATTCCCACATCACCAAATAGAGTCGACTGATATTTTCAGGTTAATAGAAAATAGCCGCATTAAGGATTATGTAAAAAGAATTTTTATAGGGAATTATATTTTCTGTATTGTCTGAATCAGCTGAAATCGAAAGGAACAAAGGGGAAAGGATTATCGAACATTTTGAATAATAAATTCCTCTTGACAATGTTATTGTTAACATATACTGTAAATGCTAGGGGATGTGGACTGAAGGGTCTTTGAAACCGATGAAAAAACAGGAAACCGATGAAAAAACAGCTTGGATTTATTTCGACCCAAGTAAACTATTGGTTTACAGCTCAGTCAAAATATAAGATGTTTTAAAAAGTTGTTTTATGTATCAATCATTCCGGGAAACATTGTCGGAATGCAGCTAGATATTCTTGTCTAATAGCTTGAATACACATATTGCATGGCATTAGTAACTAATATTCAGTCTGATAGAACCATTACATCCTCTAACAATTCCACCCTGTGCTCCAGTTCGGTCTCTGGAATATGGAAAATTAATCTATATTTACAGTACACAGACACAAACACACACACACACACACACATATATATATATATATGTATATATAAATATATACATATATATGTATGTATGTGTGGAAGCACGCTTTCTATTGCCATTAGATATTAGTCCCTTTTTATCGTTCATTCCATAAGCAATAACAAATTTCGTATTCTTTAAAAAAAAATTTTCTCACAATACCTATTAGTGTAAAAATTCCACTGTACTTTTCTTGGAAGTCATTCTTTCTACTAACAAAAGTTCTGCAATAGTTTTAGATGAATAAAATTAATGATTGAACAAATATAATTTTTTTAGACTTTACTTCCTTGGTCATGGATTTAACAAGCAATAGGAAATTATAATTCGACTCGTGTAATATAAAAAACAAGCATATTTAATACAGAAGGATGTTGCCGAACACGTACATTCATTTTCTTCGAAAACATTAATGACGCTCCATAAGCATAAAACATTGATCAGATTTAAAAAAAAAAAAAAAAGCATTGAGTGTTATAATCAAAATAAGTGAAAATCAAATCAAGATAGCAAAAAAAATTGGAATAAAATAGAAATTATAAAGGAGAAGTTTTTATCACGAGTAAACTACAATGAACGCCCAAAAATTATCAGGTAAAACGTAAGGAGTAAGATCGCAAATATAGCTTGTGTATCATGGTGGAGAAACGATATAAATATAGGGAAATAAGGAGAAATCTTAATTCTGCAATGACGGTTTATGGTTTAAATCTAGAGAAACTTGGCTCACCTTTTGCGGGGACTGGGACGTAATAAATGTTGTGAAATGGCAGTGTGTGCGAACTGAATTTGAATTAGTCCGTCTGTCTCCCTGCCAGATGCTCGCGCGCACACACACACACACACACGCATCGCACACACACACACGCGCACACACACACACACACACACACACACACACACACATATATATATATATATATATATATATATATATATATATATATATATATATATATATATATACGCACATGTGTGCTTGTGTACAGTATTTTGGATGTGTCAGCTACTCGTGAATAATTCGTTCATATACAGTATTTTGATTTATTTAGTAAGCGGCAATATTGTCTGACGACAGAACCAGATTCTTATCTTACTGAGAGAGAGAGAGAGAGAGAGAGAGAGAGAGAGAGAGAGAGAGAGAGAGAGAGAGAGAGAGAGAGAGCTAGACGTTAGTTGGGCATAAAGTTCAAGAGATTTACGAGTAAGAGACAGGAGAGTCTTCCTGTGCCTCAGTTGTACATCAGGGTGCCAGGGGTGCTTGATGTTTAGGGCATTAAGGGTGATGTAGACCTCGAAAAGAGTGAAAGTATAGTTGGCCAACGCAAAAGGTTAAGGGTGACGCGCAAGCTCTCCCAGAAAAGGGCTTAGAAACATTTTAGAAACATTTTCGAGAAGTTTTGAGCCTCAATCGAAGGCTGAAATATCCATGCATAGGTGGTTCGACATTGTTTTCACAGCGTCGCAACCTGTTATATTTTAACGTATTGTGCTGGAAAAATTAGGCTGCTATGATATGTAATCTAACTTCTGTTGCCTGTAACTGGCGATATATATATGTATATATATTATATTTATATTTATATATATATATATATATATATATATATATATATATATATATATATATATATATATATATATATATATATATATATATATACACACACACACATCCAGAAGGATACAACATTTCGTCAACTCACTAAGTATATTTTTCTGGAACACAGCTGAAGCTGTTAGTCTACAGTAGGGTGGTCTGGTTGACGATGTTCTGTGCGCTGACCAAAGGACCAAGCAAACGTGAGCAGAGGAAAAATTTATATATATTATGTTGTTAGGCACCAGGTTTTTTGTTAAGCTTTCTGTATTTTGCATTTATGTTTGTGATGAATTTAGATTTGGAGAATTGTGCATAATATTAGCGGTATGAATGGAAATTAATGTTATAACGAACTTTGTGCTGTTGCTTGACTTATTATGCCGAATGATAATTAATAACTTTAATAAATCATGATTTATCCACCATGAGAGTATTGGTGTTTGTGATTTATGACCTTTATATCCGTTCCTGATAGGGGTGGATCCGGGTATGGTGGTGGGACTTAAGTTTGTTTCCCTTAAAAAGAAAAAATAACTATTGATTTTTCCCCTGAATGATTTTAGTAGATATTTTAATTAATGCGTATTGTTGTGGAACGCAGAAAAGGTCAGTTTCGTTAATGGCTTTGTATTCTGTAAGTGATTATGAATTATCTGTAGGAATTTTTTTTTACAACATTTTGATTATTTTAATGTTGGTATTATTGAATTTATATTATCTTAATTGGCGCTTAGATGAAAGAGGACGAGACGGTAAGTCCTGACTCAAGGGACTTTCATGTATCTTATCGAATTTCGGACCTAGGTAGCCTCGTTCTGCATGATTATATAGGTACCAGTGGCGAGAGAGGCTGGCCTGGCCTGGACGGCGGCAAACCTTAACTTTGAGTTCAATAGCAAGCTGTGGTTGGTGTGCACAGAAAAAACACGTATAGAAAAATATTGCGTCTTATTGTAGAAAATATTATTATTATTATTATTATTATTATTATTATTGTTCGGAGTGTAAGATTCACATGAAACAAGCTTAAAAAGCGCTCAGACTGCAAAGCAAGCCCCTGGATAACAGAATGCCAAATGCAGAGAGTATGGAAAACCAAACAACGAGACAAACAAAAACATAAAGATGCGCCAACAAACAGGTATATAGATAATTATATTCATAACTTCAATGTTAATTAAATATCTAAGGCTCCCTTGCCAAAATAATAAACGCTGCATAAATTGAAATGCGCTTGAAACCTAATGGCGGAGAACAATTAGGTTTCTTGTTCGTAAAGGAATAAAATCGCTCTCCACACACGCACCGGAGAGCTTTTTTGCCCCAGCCGCAATATCATGCAATTATGCAACTAATCTATGAAATGTTTGCGTCGCCTACGGAAACAGAAAACCTGAATGGCTTCAAGGGAAAAAATCCATTGTCTTTGGATATTTTCTCTTAGAATAAAAAAGGAAAACTTTCATCGAGCAGATTTATATGAATTTATTTCTATACAACAAAGAGCACTTTTATGCCGCCTCTTGTAACCGGAATATTAATGAATCGCTCTTCAATATATGTTGCTCTCATATATACTGGTAAATATATATGTGTGTGTATGTATGTATGTATGAGTGTCATTTTTATATATCTCTTATGAATATTCGGTTTTGAAAACATAAAATTAAACTTGTAATTTGTTTGCAGATAAATTGATGCGATTAAGTAAAATTAATATAATAGTAAGCTATCCATCGGTGCGATTTCCATCACATGAATGACATATTGGGAATATTCGTAATCAAAACCAAAGGTACTGAATCAAATTAACCTTATTAAACGGAAATCAAAAATCGTCTATTACGTAGAATTGCTGCATGCGTTACCATGCATATTGAGGCTCTTATTTAGATGCTGCTTTTTTGCAATGCTGGCTTTTAATATCATTGTTATTGACGTTCTTTTTTTGTCATTTTTATATTTACCGGTAACAGTAACTGTTCATAAGGAAAATTATATCTTCCTTACTTTCTGATGCCTTACTACCGTTTACATAACAAAAAAACACGTCCATAGAAATAATTAACATAAGTCTGGAATATTCCAATTGAATAATATACAAGAATATGTATAAGTTAAGCAATGCAGAGAAATGGTCATGAATACGTTGATAAAAGATTCACTTCACATTTCCGTGTAAATTCCTTGAATCAGTCATGTGTACATATTATAACATGCGGAGTATACAGGCCTTATTGATTTGCTCGTTCATCACGGTTTTTTTTTTTTTTTTTTTTTTTGTACAGTATTTGGAAATGCGTCATTAAAATAGCAGTGCAATAAATCCTCTTCTGACGTAAACATGTGGAAATCCCGTCGAATTTAGTAAAGACTGCTGCTGAATATTTACTAAACAAAGCGTCAGCTTTGCGTCACTGTTATCAACTGCCAACTCTTTAAGATTTCTCTCTCTCTCTCTCTCTCTCTCTCTCTCTCTCTCTCTCTCTCTCTCTCTCTCTCTCTCTATATATATATATATATATATATATATATATATATATATATATATATATATATATATATATATATACATGTGTGTGTATGTATGTGTATATATATATGTGTGTGTTTGTGTGTGTGTATGTATATATATATATATATATATATATATATATATATATATATATATATATATATATATATATATATATATATATATATATATATATATATATATATATATATATATATATATATATATATATATATATATATATAATAGTGACCAAGGAAGTATGACAAACCGGAATTTAAAAGAGGAAAATGGTTAAAGTAGTTTAAAAGAAATTTTAAGTATTCACTTGACTGATTTGCAGATTTGCAAAATAAACTCTTGTATCCAATTTGTCACAAATAGTTTTACTAGTGTGCCTATTTCGCAAGTCTGACGGCAATATAAAAGAGGGTCGAGAAGACAAGTCCTACCCATGGGACGTCATGTACTATCCCGAAGCTTAAACGAAAACACCTTACCTTGCATACTTAGATACAAGGACCAGAAGTTAGAGAGGTTGTTCCCGGTCTAGAAGACGGTTATGCACACTCGTACATTATCGTACTTTTTTTTATACGAAGGGAGCTTTTTAATCTTAGTGTCTTGTAAACCGAGAACGGCCAAAAAATCATATCGAAGGCAAAAAATACATAAGGAAAAGCAGAACAGATACATTTGGCCACTTGTTTTGCCCCGTGCAGTCGATTAAGTAGTGTATGATCATTTATTTCATCC